>NC_064931.1:349706809-350009840 GCF_023897955.1 Schistocerca gregaria
ATAAGTAGACTACCAGGTGAAAGACTGGCTTCGAGGAGCCTTCGGTGGCCGGCCGCTGTGGCCAAGTGGTTCTAGGCGCTTCAGTCCGGAACCGCGCTGCTGCTACGGTGATAAGTGATAAATTAAACCGTATTAAATTTATTACGGCCTGGTAGGATCATCTGCGTTAGCACAGCCGAACGGGCATTGTCATGGTGCCAGGCTCTGTTGACTGGCTCAGATCACCAGAGCGAGGAACCTGTAATTTGAATATATAGCACGCAGTTGACGCGGCATATAACCCGCAAATCTGTGAGATTTTATTAGTAAGCATTTATAGAACAATGATGATGCGTAATGAAGACCGTGAAGTCCTTAATCGTGTTGCTATTGTTATCAGAATATTTTCTGATTTATAATACAACTGATCATCGAATTGTTGTTCATCGTCAGCCGAGGACTTCAAAAATCTTACGAGAATGCTCCTAACTAGCTGCAACTTGCAACGATACAACATCAGTATTGTCGGCACCCCCTTCGAGGTAAAGTCGTACTTACATGGCTTGTATCACAATAATTTTGTGAAACTGATTATCGATGACGTTGGTAGCAGCAGAGGCTGAAGACAATATTATTTCTTTCTAATTTCAAAATATTTTTAATCGTTGAGTTTGGCAGCCGAGCAATTTTTCACATGCCGTCCCAGACTCTTTTAATGGTCTGTTAGATCTCCTACACAGCTACGAACCAAATATGACTTCCAGTTTTCAGCAGGGACTAAAGTAAAAGATAGCAGATATTGTCTGTCCATGGCCAGATAATAGATAACAATGTGTTTTCCATCTACATCTACATCTACATCTACATCTACATGACTACTCTGCAATTCACATTTAAGTGCTTGGCAGAGGGTTCATCGAACCACAATCATACTATCTCTCTACTATTCCACTCCCGAACAGCGAGCGGGAAAAACGAACACCTAAACCTTTCTGTTCGAGCTCTGATTTCTCTTGTTTTATTTTGATGATCATTCCTACCTATGTAGGTTGGGCTCAACAAAATATTTTCGCATTCGGAAGAGAAAGTTGGTGACTGAAATTTCGTAAAAAGGTCTCGCCGCGACGAAAAACGTCTATGCTGTAATGACTTCCATCCCAACTCGTGTATCATATCTGCCACACTCTCTCCCCTATAACGCGATAATACAAAACGAGCAGCCCTTCTTTGCACCCTCTCGATGTCCTCCGTCAATCCCACCTGGTAAGGATCCCACACCGCGCAGCAATATTCTAACAGAGGACGAACGAGTGTAGTGTAAGCTGTCTCTTTAGTGGACTTGTTGCATCTTCTAAGTGTCCTGCCAATGAAACGCAACCTTTGGCTCGCCTTCCCGACAATATTATCTATGTGGTCCTTCCAACTGAAGTTGTTTGTAATTTTAACACCCAGGTACTTAGTTGAATTGACAGCCTTGAGAATTGTACTATTTATCGAGTAATCGAATTCCAACGGATTTCTTTTGGAACTCATGTGGATCATCTCACACTTTTCGTTATTTAGCGTCAACTGCCACCTGACACACCATACAGCAATCTTTTCTAAATCGCTTTGCAGCTGATACTGGTCTTCGGATGACCTTACTAGACGGTAAATTACAGCATCATCTGCGAACAGTCTAAGAGAACTGCTCAGATTGTCACCCAGGTCATTTATATAGATCAGGAACAGTAGAGGTTCCAGGACGCTTCCCTGGGGAACACCTGATATCACTTCAGTTTTACTCGATGATTTGCCGTCTATTACTACGAACTGCGACCTTCCTGACAGGAAATCACGAATCCAGTCGCACAACTGAGACGATACCCCATAGCTCCGCAGCTTGATTAGAAGTCGCTTGTGAGGAACGGTGTCAAAAGCTTTCCGGAAATCTAGAAATACGGAATCAACTTGAGATCCCCTGTCGATAGCGGCCATTACTTCGTGCGAATAAAGAGCTAGCTGCGTTGCACAAGAGCGATGTTTTCTGAAGCCATGCTGATTACGTGTCAATAGATCGTTCCCTTCGAGGTGATTCATAATGTTTGAATACAGTATATGCTCCAAAACCCTACTGCAAACCGACGTCAATGATATAGGTCTGTAGTTAAATGGATTACTCCTACTACCCTTCTTGAACACTGGTGCGACCTGCGCAATTTTCCAATCTGTAGGTACAGATCTATCGGTGAGCGAGCGGTTGTATATGAGTGCTAAGTAGGGAGCTATAGTATCAGCGTAATCTGAAAGGAACCTAATCGGTATACAATCTGGACCTGAAGACTTGCCCGTATCAAGCGATTTGAGTTGCTTCGCAACCCCTAAGGTATCTACTTCTAAGAAACTCATGCTAGCAGATGTTCGTGTTTCAAATTCTGGAATATTCCATTCGTCTTCCCTGGTGAAGGAATTTCGGAAAACTGCGTTCAATAACTCCGCTTTAGCGGCGCAGTCGTCGATAACAGTACCATCGGCACTGCGCAGCGAAGGTATTGACTGCGTCTTGCCGCTTGTGTACTTTACATACGACCAGAATTTCTTCGGATTTTCTACCAAATTTCGAGACAATGTTTCGTTGTGGAACCTATTGAAGGCATCTCGCATCGAAGTACGTGCCAAATTTCGCGCGTCTGTAAATTTTAGCCCATCTTCAGGATTTCGCGTTCTTCTGAACTTCGCATGCTTTTTCCGTTGCCTCTGCAACAGCGTTCGGACCTTTTTTGTGTACCACGGGGGATCCGTTCCATCTCTTACCAATTTATGAGGTATGAATATCTCAATTGCTATTGCTACTATATCTTTGAATTTGAGCCACATCTCGTCTACATTCCAGAGTAGCGTGATACAAGCACAAACTTGATGTTACAGCGACGTAAGCACGGCCTGCGTTTATATGATTTGTCATGTATAGGCACTGCAGCCAAGCAGGTGCTCGCAATCATACACAACTACCACGCACATCTGCCTCATTCTTGTCAAAGGAACCTTGCGGGAATTCGTCTTTATCGGTTTATGGAAGCCGCGGAAATGTTAAATTAGAATAGCTGGAAGGGAAATTTAGCCCCACTCGTCCCGAGTGAGAGTCCATAGCGCTGACCATTGTTTCACCTCGTCCGTTTCTCGCCCGTGGCGTTCACCTCCTCCGGTTCCCTCACATGCCTTCCTGTGTACCGCTTACAGTTTGTCACAGGAGGGAGTGTTAGTAGTGAGCACTCCAGCATGTGCAATGGACAGCAGAGCTATGGAGTACAGTGCAATTTAAGTTGCAAAGTGACCACAGCCGAGTTTCTGTTTGCAATGGAGCCATATACTTTTATTATAATTTATACTTATTGCGTTAAATGACTGTTCCGTTGATTCGTGGTAGAATATTTTATACGTTATGAATTAAAAATCAACGATACGTACATGGTAATCCATAATATTTATTATTTAATTAAGCGGTTCTCAGCAACAGCCAGAAACCGGTCAGTTAAATAGTAAATGCTACATAATATTAAAGAAGTATCTTGTGTGTTCCATACATAAACAAAGAGTCGTTACAAGGGTCCCGTCAGGCAACACTGTCTATATTTTTGTAGAGAGAACCCAAAGGATATATTGCTTCGAAGATTTATGTTTATACAATTCAATAGACCTTGGCCTTCCTGACAATGGAACTTGATCAACGCGACCTCCTATTTTCTTGAGAAAAAAAGACATGAGCTAGATTTCAATAACAGCAATCAACGTCAAGTGAATATTGGGACCATTTGCAGATACTATGCAGGTATGGCCCTTTCACCGTACAGCTTTTAAACATTCGAGCGCTCGGGTTGTTTCCTACTCGTCCCGCTACACTGATGCGTCTTAATGCCCGAACACGAAGTGGTGTGCGTTTGTGCTCGTGACGTCGGTTACCCACACAACCTTCCGTGAGGCACCTCCGGAAGCCGTATGGAATGGCGGCTAAACTGCAACGATTAAACGTCAAAGAACTAGAACTCCTGATAGTCGTTAACCGGTAAACATAAATACTTGCGGTTATGGGACAAACTTCTGTTCACGGTAAACGAAAGCACATGACTTATTCTTTATGCTTTTATTTCAACTTCGTTGCAGAGGTTAAGGGCAACGGCACGGATGAAGACTTGCTAGATACAGAAGAAAATAGTGGGTGACGATGATGTTTGGTCATCATTGCCCCTACAACGTCAAAATTTTTACACAGTCCAATTTTTACACAGTCCAATCTAGCCGCAGTCCCGAATGATGATGATGTAATGATGGGGACAACACAAACATCAAATCGCCGGGCAGAGAAAATCCCCAACACGACCGGGAGTCTAACTCGGGAAAACGTGATCCACAGACAGCAACGCTAGCTACTAGACCACGACCTGAGGACAGAGAAAATAGTGGGTTCACGTTCGGTGCATGTGTACAACAGAATGACAACGGCGATAATGAAATTGCCATTTCACCATCGCCACATTTGTCGAAAACTTGCTTTGCTTCCACGGGACTGTGGCGTACAATCGAGGACGTCAGCAGTGTTCAAGGATGTTTTGACGATATAAAATCATCGAATACCATTTTGCGCGTGTCCACAACACAGGAATATACGCAACGAACAGTTGCCTTTTTGAAAAATGGTAAAAATAAGAATGTATCTTTCAAGAACGTCAAGAAGAGCTTTAAATTTTTGAAACAGAAAATGGATTTGTATCGTTGGAATAAATAAGTCAAAAGGCAAAAGTAAATACTGAATGTTTAGATAAAATTAATAGTGCATGCAGCGATAAGTTCATGATCCGTAGGGACTTCAAGCAGCAGTGGAGGCGGGTGGATATAATTTCGAGGCATCTGTTGCGTGGGCTTACGCCTTCAGGAAGAAATATGGAATTTTGTCACGAAAGATAACCCATGTTACAACAACAAAACAGCTAGGTAATGAAATAACCATAATTATTGCCTGTAAAAAAAATTTGTTGCCGACACCACAGCTGTTGTACAAGTGCTCGGTAAATAGAATCTGTACAATATTAATCAGAGTGGGTTTAATTTAGAAATGATGTCAGATTGAACTGTTTCGAAGAAAGGGACAACATATGTCGTCAGAGTCGTGCAGTCCGTCACTAAGAGACGACTCATAACTATACGATAATACCAATGATATCTGCAAATGCCTACCCCCATGAACCATGGACCTTGCCGTTGGTGGGGAGGCTTGCGTGCCTCAGCGATACAGATGGCCGTACCGTAGGTACAACCACAACGGAGGGGTATCTGTTGAGAGGCCAGACAAACGTGTGGTTCCTGAAGAGGGGCAGCAGCCTTTTCAGTAGTTGCAAGGGCAACAGTGGATGATTGACTGATCTGGCCTTTTACCAATAACCAAAACGGCGTTGCTGTGCTGGTACTGCGAATGGCTGAAAGCAAGGGGAAACTACGGCCGTAATTTTTCCCGAGGGCATGCAGCTTTACTGTATGACTAAATGATGATGGCGTCCTCTTGGGTAAAATATTCCGGTGGTAAAATAGTCCCCCATTCGGATCTCCGGGAGGGGACTACTCAAGAGGATGTCGTTATCAGGAGAAAGAAAACTGGCGTTCTACGTATCGGAGCGTGGAATGTCAGATCCCTTAATTGGGCAGGTGGATTAGAAAACTTTAAAAGGGAAATGGATAGGTTAAAGTTTGATATAGTGGGAATTAGTGAAGTTCGATGGCAGGAGGAAAAAGACTTCTGGTCAGGTGACTACAGGGTTATAAACACAAAATCAAATAGGGGTAATGCAGGAGTAGGTTTAATAATGAATAAAAAAATAGGAGTGCGGGTAAGCTACTACAAACAGCATAGTGAACGCATTATTGTGGCCAAGATAGACACGAAGCCCACACCTACTACAGAAGTACAAGTTTATATGAGAACTAGCTCTTCAGATGATGAAGAAATTGAAGAAATGTATGATGAAATAAAAGAAATTATTCAGTTAGTGAAGGGCGATGGAAATTTGATAGTCATGGGTGACTGGAATTCGAGTGTAGGAAAAGGGAGAGAAGGAAACGTAGTAGGTGGATATGGATTAGGGCTAAGAAATGAAAGAGGAAGCCGCCTTGTAGAATTTTGCACAGAGCACAACTTAATCATAACTAACACTTGGTTTAAGAATCATGAAAGACGGCTGTATACATGGAAGAACCCTGGAGTTACTAAAAGGTATCAGATAGATTATATAATGGTGAGACAGAGATTTAGGAACCAGGTTTTAAATTGTAAGACATTTCCAGGGGCAGATGTGGACTCTGACCACATTCTATTGGTTGTGACCTGTAGATTGAAACTGAAGAAACTGCAAAAAGGTGGGAATTTAAGGAGATGGGACCTGGATAAACTGACTAAACCAGAGGTTGTACAGAGTTTCAGGGAGAGGGTAAGGGAACAATTGACAGGAATGGGGGAGAGAAATACAGTAGAAGAAGAATGGGTAGCTTTGAGGGATGAAGTAGTGAAGGCAGCAGAGGATCAAGTAGGTAAAAAGACGAGTGCTGCTAGATATCCTTGGGTAACAGACGAAATATTGAATTTAATTGATGAAAGGAGAAAATATAAAAATGCAATAAATGAAGCAGGCAAAAACGAATACAAACGTCTCAAAAATGAGATCGACAGGAAGTGCAAAATGGCTAAGCAGGGATGGCTAGAGGTCAAATGTAAGGATGTAGAGGCTTATCTCACGAGGGGTAAGATAGATACTGCCTACAGGAAAATTAAAGAGAACTTTGGAGATAAGAGAACCACATGTATGAACATCAAGAGCTCAGATGGAAACCCAGTTCTAAGCAAAGAAGCGAAAGCAGAAAGGTGGAAGGAGTATATAGAGGGTCTATACAAGGGTGATGTTTGTCAGTTCGTGAGGGACTGGGGGTAGAAGACACCACCGTTTCAGTATTTCCAATACCGTCAGGTGGTAAAACATAGCTGTCCGGCGTGGCCGAGCGGTTCTCGCTTTAGTCTGGAACTGCGCGACCGCTACGGTCGTAGGTTCGAATCCTGCCTCGGGCATGGATGTCTGTGATGTCCTTAGGTTAGTTAGGTTTAAGATTTTCTAAGTTCTAGGGGTCTGATGACCTCATATGTTAAGACCGATAGTGCTCAGAGCCGTTTTTTCGCTAAAAGATACTGCCAACCGCGAGACGTATTTCGATTCCACGAGTTCAATGGGTTTGTCAGGAAGTTTACATACTCGGTACGAGTTCAGGGTGTCAATGTAAACGTCGGTCAGGGGAACAAGTTCCTACAAATGTAGTTGCTTTTTCACAGACGGTTTTGTGCACGTGTCAGTCTTCCAGTATGCGTGGTATTGAAGCGGCCGCACCAATGAGCGGCCAGAACACTATGAACATCCAGTGAAATACGGTTCTGATGCTGGTGAAGTGCTGTGTTCATTATGTCAAAGTGCGTGATTTCTAGCTTGTAGCTGGTGTCAAAGATCTATTTGCTTTGAAATTTTTTATATTGCTATTCATAATTGCTGTCGATACGAATGAGACTGTTTTCCAACAAACAGGCCGCCCGGTTAGGGGTGCCATGTCACGGACTGCGCTGCCCCTCCCGCCGGAAGTTCGAGTCCTCCGTCGGGCATGTGTGTGTGTGTGTGTGTGTGTGTGTGTGTGTGTGTGTGTGTATTTGTGTGTGTGTTGCGTAAGTTAGGTTAAGTTAGTTTAAGTACTGACCGATGATCTTAGCAGTTTGGTCCCGTAGGAATTAGCACACATTTTTACATTCAATATATAGTGTAGAGTAATTTAATTTTAAATAACATCGATGTACGTTTTCTTTGACTTGTAAAGCGGATACTATTAAAGTGGAATATACTTACATGAGATACGCTATATGCGTTGCGTTTCATACTGTTATTCCCTCCTCCACTTCCCTAGCTCTTTACATTTCACATTTAGCGGGACTCGCTGTTGTCATTTCATTGCACAGTACTTCGCGTTCGGGCAGTATGCAGCCGCAGTGAACCGCGTCGGGTGACAAACAATCCGAACGCGTGAATGTTTAAAAGCTGTACGCTGAGAAGGCCATACCAGTGTAGTATCTGCTTAATGGCCCGAATTTTCGCGTGGGATCGATTGCTGGGGTTGATATCTAGATCATGCGTTTTTATCAAATGGTTCAAATGGCTCTGAGCACTATGGGACTTAACACCTGTGGTCATCAGTCCCCTAGAACTTAGAACTACTTAAACCTAACTAACCTAAGGACAACACACACATCCATGCCCGAGGCAGGATTCGAACCTGCGACCGTAGCATGTGTTTTTATCAACAAAATACGAGGTCGACTTGATGATGTTCCCTTGTGAGAGAATTTTCGTGTAGAAAAGGTCTTTCACCCTAAGTTGATTTTCATACTCATAGTAGAATATGAAATCTTACTTAACTCTTTTGTTTTGACAATGGATCCGAAGTGTCGTGGCATAGAGTGGAGGTCATTCTGCTGTGTAAATGCAAAACTGCTATCCACAACTCGCGATGAATAGCCCAAGGCTCGCAAATGTCACTCGACTTCTTGCTTAATGACACGCTTTTACTTTATGACAATGAAATCTGTGGCAAACAATGGAAGCCACTTGAACCAATTAGATGAAACTAGTTTCGTTCAGAAACGACATGAAGGTTAGTCTGAAGAAGACACGTAATTGTCGGTCATATTTTCAATATAAACAGCATGAACTGGTAACTGATAACTGGTTGCGAATACCAAAAAGAAAGCTAATTTGACAGAAGAAACAGACATACTGTTGTTAACCCGTGGTCCATATTAAACTGGTTGTCCCACTCACCTCCCAGTATTCAAAGCCAGCATCTTACGCATGTATGAACTTGTTATACATATCTGTGATCGAATATAGTGCTGACACAAAACTTTCCCTAGTCTGCGCGAGTACTTATGCGACGAAAAGAGTTCTGGGTGAAACTAATTTGTGGAAATGTTGGAAGGAAAAGTGTTCGCGCCCTTAAATCTCCCTGTCACTAGAGCAGATACTCAGAGATGATGTAATGTTCACGATATTAATACTCGTTTATTAAGATACATAACGTTCGTTTTTGTTCAAATGGCTCTGAGCACTGTGGGACTTGACTTATGAGGTCATCAGTCCCCTAGAACTTAGAAATACTTAAACCTAACTGACCTAAGGACATTACATACATCCATACCCGAGGCCGGATTCGAACCTGCGACAATAGCGGTCGCGCAGTTCCAGACTGTAGCGCCTAGAACCTCTCGGTCACAGCGGCCGGCTAGCGAATATGAACTAGTACTCATAGCTCCTCAAGTATCGACTTTGGGGTCCATGTTTACTGGAAACTTTTTCTTGTCTTGGTCCATACTACGACCTCTGAAAGTTGGATGCCCTACACTTTTAGCAACAGTAGTACCGGTACATGCAGTCCACTGTCAGAATGATTTTCATTTGTAACCTCTTATGTTTCCGAAGGAGGTACCATTGTCTCAGATTCATACTTATATCCATCTCAAAAATGTCTGGCTAAAGAACATTTATTACATCGGTAAATTTAATTGCACTCATGAATATGTATAGTGAGTAATACGATGGTTGCTGTTGCCAGCAATCTTCTACGTCTTATATTAATTAAACCTAGTACTTTACTTCTGAGACCCCTGCAAGGTCTATGATCTGTGGAAGAGGAATGATCAAACGATGTTTTAATCACGAACACTTACATTCACATGCGCTTGAGTGACTAATAGGATGGAATAGAACTAAAAACCTTTACCACAGCACACATGAGTAGCAAGAGGAGCTGTTCCCTTGACTTTAACAAGCGGCATAAACGAATAAAATTTCTATTACAGTGAATTGCTATAAAACTGAAGCATAAATAATAATCTCATTTAATTCTGATGTTCTACAGCGGAAGATCACTGTGGCCTTTGCACTGTAGACTTTTTCATTAGGTCATGACCACGTGGTCATCACAAACAAAAGCATGCTCAAAGAAAGTTATCAAGTGAGACGAACTGCACAAAATTCTGTCATAAAATCATGGAAACTATACACAATATACATGCTCTTGCGAAGGAGATACTAAAGAAAATGAACTGAACCACAATAAACTCAGCACAGCTCCACGTGTCTGATTAACAGGTAAACTGAAAAATAGCTTACACCGTTCCTGGGTTTTAACACAATTAACACTCACGAATTAAAAAGTAAAATTTGTCACACACGATAATAAAATATGATCGATGAAAGGAATCATTTGATTTGACTAGCTTTGAAGAACTTACATAAAACACAACATTACCTTCTTATCGACAAGGCACACTTACCCCCAGTATGTCTCATCCATCTCGCGTCCCACGAAACACTCCACTAGCGTTCGCTCCCCAACCAAAACCGCTTCCATTACCCACGGAAGTGGCTAGAGGCACCCCTATTGCCGTGCAAATCTATAGAAAATGTTAATCCAAGGCAAATGGAAACCTCTTTGATAACTGGTACGTGTTTCCTACAGTTGGCTGTTCCGACACAGTAGCAGACTACTACACTGCCGCGAATCTATACATTGAAATCCTTGCTCACTCTCATTCATACATTCAACTGCTTGGACAAGAAGCGAAAAGAATAGATACATTGGAATATGACACTTAAATGTATCGAACATGCTTGTGGGGCTCCGATAAGTACTAATAACCTAATGAAATGTTAAAACGAAATATGTATAGTATACTGTGGTCATCACAAACACACTCAGCTACCTAGTCTTTTCCCTTTTTTTCTCTACGTCTCGGGTAATAGATCACTTGCGCCAACAATTAAGGTGCCAAAGGCAAACAAATGAAGCTGTGTGGTATGGCAAAATCATGAAGACGCCCATGCAGAGACGCTTCAAGTCCACTCGGCACCTGAACTTGTTGTCGGGTACGAGTGGACTCGCCTTAGTCAGAAACGAGAGCGAGTTCACGAGTTCGCAAGTATAACCGCGGACTCGCAGCATTCCTGTTACTTATGCCACGATTTTGAAAGTAATTTCCGATTTAAAACTGTAAATAACTTTCATTTATTTCACACAGTCATGATTTCGGCTTTATACCCATTCTCAAGTGCAATCTGCAGTTGACAGATTGCCCGACCCGCCTGAATGACTGAAGCTACCAATGGGTTGGTCGGTCTGTTTGGGGACTAAAGGGACCAAACTATAAGGTAATCAGTCACCAACCATTAGGCATGATGGTTATTTTTTCCCCATATAGCTAATAAGTGACCGGTTAGTAGTGACTTGTCTTCTCAGAATGAGATTTTCACTCTGCAGCGAAGTGTGCTCTGATATGAAACTTCCTGGCACATTAAAACTGTGTGCCCGACCGAGACTCGAACTCGGGACCTTTGTCTTTCGCGGGCAAGTACTCTATCAACTGAGCTACCGAAGCACAACTCACGCCCGGAACTCACAGCTTTACTTCTGCCAGTATCTCGTCTCCTACCTTCCAAACTTTACAGAAGCTCTCCTGCGAACCTCGCAGAACTAGCACTATATCATATCAGCGCACACTCCGCTGCAGAGTGGAAATCTCATTCTGGAAAATCCCCCAGGCTGTGGCTAAGCCATGTCTCCACAATATCCTTTCTTTCAGGAGTGCTAGTTCTGCAAGGTTCGCAGGAGAACTTCTGTAAAGTTTGGAAGGTAGGAGACGAGATACTGGCAGAAGTGAAGCTGTGAGTACCACGTGTCAGTCGTGCTTCGATAGCTCAGTTGGTAGAGCACTTGCCCGCGAAAGGCAAAGGTCCCCCGTTCAAGACTCGGTCGGGCACACAGTTTTAATCTGCCAGGAAGTTTGACTTCTCTTCCAATTATACAAGCATTTATATACAGCGTGTTTCACAATTTATGTTACACACTTCTCGAGGCTGTAAAGGGGACATAATAGATCATGTTTTAGGTAATAGGAAATGTCTAGAAACGTCATCCAACGATGCTACAGAGATTCAAAGTTATAGGCGCTGGTGCTTCTAAAGTTATGTATATATAGGATAATTTGATGACAATGTTGCAACCTTCCAAAGATAATGGAGAAAGATAAATCTATCAGCCTAAGGTAAGGGTCCCTGTACTGGAAACCAACGAGTCGAAAGTTATAAGCAAAAACCGTTCTGATATCTCTGACAGTGGAATAAATTTACTGGTACCGTTTTTTCTAAGACTGTAGAATAGGCAACTTTCAGATATGGTAGTATGGACTAAAAGAAAAAAAAAATGTGTAGTAAACGTGGGCTCTGAAATGCATATCTTAAAAGCTATGAGCATTTGTTGCAGTAGAGATGTGTTTTATGCTAGCGAATATGATTCAAATGGTTCAAATGTATGGGACTTAACATCTGAGGTCATCAGTCCCCTAGACTTAGAACTACTTAAACCTAACTAACCTAAGGACGTCACACACATTCATGCTCGAGGCAGGATTCGTACGTGCGAGCGTAGCAGGAGCGCGGTTCCCGACTGAAGCGCCTAGAACTTCTCGGCCACAGAGGCCGGCTAGCGAATATGAACTCATAGCTTCTCTAGTATCCACTTTGGTGCCCATGTTTACTGGAAATTGTTTCTTCTCTTAGTCCATATTACGACCCCTGTAAGTTGGATGCCCTACACGTGTAGCAACAATAGTACCGGTATATGCAGGGAAATGTCAGAATGATTTTCATTTGTAGCCTCTTACGTTTCCGAAGCAGGAAACTTTGTAACGTCATCACGGAATGGCCCTGTACATACATAACACTCACATACGCTGGGACCTGTAACTTCGACTCGCTGTCGCGTCGTTGGATGGTATTTCTGTACGTGGGTTATTATGTAAAATTTTATCTACCAAGTCCCCTCTCTAGAGCCGACTCCATGTTCAACAATTCTAATCGCTTACAGACCCTCTGATGATGTCTACGTGCGTGAAATTACACTGAGATCCGATCACGTCATGTCGGTTGCTGATCTGGCAGGTTTTATACATATGTGGCACTATGTCTGCGCACAAGTCTCACGATTCCGTACTTTAGTGGTGGGTGTATTGTGGGCTAGGGGCTGGTTTCGAATAGAGGCACAGTTTCGTTCATTTTGATTCGGATTTGACGAATTGGTGGCCAAGACATCTTGAGTTCCATATCATGCTCCTCAAATCACTTGAGCACGATTCTTGTCTTGTGACACGGCAGCTATTCTTCTGTAAGATGCCATTCCCGTCGTGGAGACATCATGAGAGAAAGAAGGCAGGTGGTCCGCAATAGTGTTAACGTAGTCCACATATGTCTTGGGACCTTCCCTTGCTACGATAGGTCTCATGGAATACCAGCTGAAAATCCTACATAGCTTAATAGCACCTCCACTAGCCTTCGTCGGTTGTACTGTGCGTGTTTCGAGAAACCGTTTGCCTAGATGACAGCGTATTCGGACACGATCATCGACCTGATTTTGCAAGAATCGGATTTATACAAGCAAGCGGCATATTTCCATTTTTCCATGGTGCAATCTCGATTTTCCCGTGCCTACTTTTATCGTAATTAGTGAACTTCTTGGATCAACAATATGCGCTAAACACGGTGCTCTGGAACACTTGAACCAGCATGACCATTTTACTCCACCGTCAGATCTGGTACAGACCACCATCTGTCCATCTTTACAGAGCAGGCCAGCTTCTGGCTTTCAGTTTCTATCACGCGACGTGGACGTTGAACACGTAATCGCCTCCTCATAGTTTCACCGTCCTTCTATTACTTTCCATAAGATTTTGTTATCGTAGCAGGCGAGTAAAAATGGTTTAAATGGCTCTGAGCACTATGGGACTTAACTTCTGAGGTCATTAGTCTCCTAGATCTTAGAACTACTTTCCCCTAGATCTTAGAACTACTTAAACCTAACTAATGTACGGACATCACACACATCCATGCCCGAGGTAAGATTCGAACCTGCGACCGGAGCGACACGCGAGTGGTTGACCTGTTTCCCGTTACTGAAACGCTTGTTCCCAGACACAGGGCTATAACACTCTGCCCTTCGTTAAGGTCGCTTATGTAAAGCATTTGCGGCCCGTAGCATCGCCAGAATAAGACCACGCTCGTCACGGCTCCTCTTATTCCCTTTCCTTGCCGCGTCACGAGACTGTAACTTCACCAGGTAGCATTTAATGTCACAACGAGCGGCGACCGTAATTGTCTGGCTAATCAGTGTATATTAACAGCGAATACAAGCCGCTGAAACTCTTCTCTGTAAGTATTCATTAGGAATATCATCTCATATGGAGCTCAAACGCGGACGGTAAACACTACATATTAGATGAGGACAGTAACTTTTTATGTGACACTGAATAATTAAAGTACAAATACTGAATAGTCTGACAAAAAAGGGCTGTATTGTACACTCTGAATACACATATGGATGGAGATATCAACGAGTTGTTAATGGGAGAACAGAGGGAGATATGAGGGGTAGGTACTATAGAGGAAGGCCAGGGCTTGAATACTGGAAATAGGTTCAGACTCATGCAGGCCACATATTTGAAAGTGAGTGCACACTACAGAATATCCTCGAGATTTGCTTCAAACTATATCTCGACCTCATGAGTAAGAAAACAGTAATAATGGACTTCCTGTGAAAAGAATATCAGCGGCTGGCAGTGAAATTTCTTTCTGCATAGAATGCCACGAAACGGTTTGCATTTAACAATTTTTACAATGGGCAGCATTATTTATGTCTGTTTGTCCTGGTGCACACGTAGAGTGATTCTCCAGAGCCAAGAAATCCTATTTGAAATTCAGTATTTTCGAACTGCTAAATGTATAATTTCCGAACACAAACGTTTCGCCTAAATACTTGGGACAATGGCCGTGTTGGTATTAACAAGAAGGCTGGATGTCAGCCACTAGAGCAACATTATTGTGAATTATTTAAGAGTGCCTCAGTCATAAGAATATACAATAAGAGAGAAAGAAGTTGTTTCTTGATTGTGTACTGGAGTTACCTCACATTAACAATAATTTTATGGGTTTATTCGAGAGTTTTATTCCTTATATATTTAGTACACGTCATTCTGGTGCATTTTGATATGTGCTTACTAGTCAAATGCTGGAAATTCAAAATAGCTTAAGTTATAGACATTTATAATATTTTTAATTACATAACACATCAGTTTCGTACCTTAAATAAAAGTGAAGATCGATTTCAGTTACTTTTCGGAATTGAGGTTTAGACTTGTAATATTTCTAATTTAGCTCTGTTTTGCCACAGGATCAGTCCGTGGATTATTGTTGTACCAAACAAGAATATAGAGGGAAACTCTTCATTCAGTAATTTAATTCAAAGGCAGGTACACTACACGACGTTTCCACTCGTTCGCTATCAACTCCATGTGAAAGGAATGACATATCGCGATTAGAATGCAGAGATAGATAAAAAAGTGAAACATCCGAGGTAGCGTCTCTTGAAGAGAGTTTAAGTTCTTCGCACTTCTTTTTTTATGGCTGCAATTAGACGGCGTGTTACTACAAGGGGAAAAGTTTTCGCTATATTTTTGTGGTGTGTACCACTGCGCGACGGAAAAGTCTCTTCCTTTTACGACGTACGCGGTACATTTTTATGCTTGTAAAATTATCGTCAACGCAAATCGCTGCTCTACTTCTGAATGGTCTTTGCATTTTCTCTACAGTAGTGATCATAATTTCACCGTAAGATGCTTAATTTCCACTGCCATTTTCTATTCTAAGTGGCTGTTTTCAGCTATGAGAAACACCAACTATCTTTCGCGAACATCCGTGTTCTTTGATAAATGAGGCAGTAGCATCTTCTTTCTGTGATCACGGCCACAATCGAAGAGACACCGTAATTGAACACAGAGGTGTGCGTAAAAATTCCACTGTTGATACTTTCCACTATGTTAATAGTAAGATGCTAGGACAAAAACAAATCACTGTAGATAACACTGTGTAATTATTCTTATAAGACGAGACGATATGATATTACAGTGCCTGGGTTGTTAAGAAGAACGATGCGAAGTTTCTTCGGACATGTATGCATCTCCTACGAAACAGGCACTGCGGCGACTACAGTCATTATGAAAGACATGAAATACATTCGCAATTACGAATATGAACAATCATCAGATCTACAAGAAAACGAAGGCAGTGCAAAATACGTGCCGTACCTGGGCTCTAATCTGGATTTCCCATTTCACGGGAGTGGTAGCTTTAATCGCTTTCTATATCCATGCATGGCTCACGGCCAAACCCGAACTACCATCTGTCTCGCTCCTCGGTCGCAACCTGCACTCATACATACGTTATGTAATTCCCACACAGGGGAGGGCATTTTAATTGAAAGTTGCTGTCTTGTATCGACGGATGAAAACCATATTGCTGTGCCTGTGTTATTAAGAAGAACGGTACAGTGTCCCTTCTGAAATGCATGGGACTGTGGCTGTTACTGCCGTGCTCAATAAGTGTTACATAACAGATGAGCAGGAGGAAGAGGAGATCAGTATTTAACGTCCCGTCGAGAACGAGGTCATTAGAGACGGAGCACAAGCTCGGATTACGGAAAGGTGGGGAAGGAACCATCCCGGCATTCGCCTTAAGCGATTTAGGGAAATTATGGAAAACCTAAATTACGATGCCCGGACGCGGGTCTGAACCGTCGTCCTCCCGAATGCGACTGCAGTGCGCTAATTATTGCGCCACCTGTCTTGGCGCTACATAATGCATTATCCACACCATTTTAGCACATCTGTTGCCAAAAATAATGTTTATCTCAGTGTCTAGACAAGACTTTCTATCATAATTCGGTGATACAAGAGCCCATCGGTAAATTGTGATCACCTATGACGCATAATACAACCACTCTGTGGTCTAATAGTAATATTGCTGACTACATACGTAGCCGTTTCTGGTATGATTTCTCAATGACTATCTGAGACTTTTCTGAAACAGCTTTCATTGTTGCTAGATTGCTCTCTTCCCATCCACCTATTCAGCCACTGATGATGTCACGTAACGTTGCCAGACTTCCCTCAGCATGCTGACATACCTCAGCTGCCCAATGCACAAAACAGCGGGAAATTAAAAAAAGATGTGAAATTCCAAAAATAGTTCGAAATTCAAGATAACTCAGGGTTTTCGCCCACTGCAGTGATGCCTCTATGGAAGTAAGGCTGTTGTTCTAAGTGTAAACTGAAGGGAAATTGAAGATGGTGCAATCTTCTGTTGTCAAATTCTAGGGTAGTATCCTATATGTGAATTGGTGGCAACTCCAAATTGGTGAACTATTCTGTTCGTGTGAAATTAAAAAAAACAGTTGGTAAGACTTAATAATCCAAGTTGTAGATCGAAGATGGCGACCTGGGATATGAGAGCTCTCCGGAGCCCAAAAGAAATATAGGTCCCACAATGACCTTGTGACGTCACACTAGTCATCTTGTCCACCACATTTCACCAATGTACCGGTCCGGGCAGGACACATGGGAAATCAATATGTAATTGAAAAATTACCTACCAAAGACCTTGACTTTGTAGTGCGCTATCGAGAACATGCAATAATTTCAACACGCAGTCGATAATCGTTACACTCGTCTGAAAGAGTTACTCGCTCTTCGCCGGAGGCAGCTGCGGCTCTCGGAAAACCTGCAGTGTCACGTGCAGTGACGTATGAGTCACGACCTGTCTTTCTTATGGGTCTTGGGACAGTCTGTATGATTTCGGAATCCAATATTTCGTCCTGGAGATTTTAGGACAATCTAGGTTGTTGCCAGGCCACTTACATCGAATATGGACCTATGGAAACGACGGCAGTATGCAAGGTATCCAGATCACACAAGTCCAAAATGACGGGAAATTTAAAATACCGTTTGTTTTCCCCGTTTGTTTTCCCCGTTTTGTGACGTTGAAGTTCACTTCTCCTAAGATTAAGTCTGTTCTTTCTACGTGTAAACAATTTATCCTCACTGTTCCGACATTACAGAGCAAACAATTGTTACCATAATCTTAAACCCTCTAGCTAACCTAAAAAATTACTATATAACTGCTACCCGTGTGGTTGTTAAACAGTTTACAATTTCATACGTAGTAAGGTTGGGAAGGGAGTGAGACAAGGTTGTAGCCAACCCCCGATGTTATTCAGTCTGCATATTGAGCAAGCAGTGAAGGAAACCAAACAAAAATTTGGAGTTTGGTCGGCTGTACGAATGGTGCAATATGACGATTTGTGGGGCACTCCGATGTGACAGTGGCCCATTGTCAGACTGCATGGGAACTTGAGGTCCTACATACTCGCCATTGTTTTCGGCCGACCGTGTCTGACCAACACAAGTGTGGTTTGCTGTATTGTGTGCCAAGCACATCGTCACATCGTAAGCATTTCAAATCTGATGCTGCCATCCGAGAACATGGAATGGACCCACTGCAACGTTCTGCGTCTCCCTGCTAAATCACTGTTCTGCATTACAACGGATAAGCATTTTCAGCGAATATGGTGGTGACCTGGGGGAAGGTCCCATTCTTTCAGTGTTTTGGAGAGGCACAGCGGTGTTACTGCTGGCGTCATGGTGTGGGTAGCCATTTGGTATGAGGTCACGGCTGGTAATGATTGAAGGAACTCTGACGGCACAACGGTGTCTTTCGGACACTCCCCGTCCTCATGTATTACCTCTTATTCGACAGAATCGTGGTGCCATGTATCCACAAGACAACCTTTATTGACAAATTGCACGTGTCTCTATGATTATATGCATGATGTACAGCTACTTTCGTGACCAACAAGACCCTCAGATCCTTTCCCGGTAGTTCCTGGGCGGGACAAGCTCTGACGCTGTTTACTATCAGTGTCAGTATCTAGAATATCAAGGACCAGTTACATGAGTTATCGGACGGTTTGTCAGACGAGGGGATACAATGGCTTGATCATACCCTTCCTAAGCGAATCAGCGTAGCACCCAGTCCAGAGGGTGTGTAACTTCGTACTAATAAATGAGTCCTTATTCTCCTGTTCTTTGTAAATTTGACTTTATTTCATAATCAGAGCGATAACGTCACATCGTCTCAAACTGTCAAATTTCATTTCGTTTCCACCTCCCTTTCTGTGTGACTCACTTTCTTTTCTCAGATAGCGAATGTACTTTTCCACCCACGCCATTAGCCGTTAGTGTCAAAGTGCCGCTTCCGGGACGGATAGGTGCGCCGACCCTGGATCGAAACCGCAAGATGGATTAACGACGACGGTCGGTGAACCTGCCATACTGGACGTGGTTTTCAGATACTTTCCACATATAACAAAGTGAATACCGTTCTGGCACACAAGCCTAGCCTCAGTTGCACGATTCGCAAACGTTTAGAAAACTTCCGCTCACTATCAAATGAGGAACACAACGTACGACCTGCTGAGTTCCAATATTCTGTTTCTGTGGATAACAGGGTGGCTACAGGAAGGACATCCAGCTATCCCATAAATTAACGATTAAAAGCCCTTACTAATCATCCTGACCTTGTGTCGATGTGGAAAAAAGGCACAAGAAATAGGAGAAGAAGTAGTGTGTGAACTTTTTCAGAAAAGAGTTTCTTGCGAGTACCACTCTAAATTTTGCAGTCGCTTTACTTCCAACGTCCTGTGTTACTTTGACATGTACGCAGTAAGAAGTCATCGTCTACGACAGGTTCCAGTTGATGGAACACAAGAAATGGATACAATGGGTAAAATAAATTACAAGAATTGAAAGGTAAAGAACAAAAATGTTTTAAAAACTTCCCAACATAGTAGCCAGTGAAAAAAATCCAAGATCTCTTGCGGCCTCTTACCTAAACATACAGTGACGGCCACCATAATCCTTTGCTTCATAATATACTGTTGTCGAAATGTCTCATTCTTTTGGGCCATGGATTCTGTTTAATTCTACGGCACCTGTTAACGTTTGTTCTTCCCAAAGCTTCCGATGTTCTAGACCAGTGGTTCAACTAATGAAGATTAACAAATTTTCTGAAAAAGTATCAAGTACTTTACTGAAGATTTGTAACAAATCACTTACCTAATAACAGAGCGGAAATAATTCCGTTAAAAACTGTGAGATTGAAAGTACCAATAACGTAGTTAACCACAATCTGGTTGACAACATAAAAGAGATAATACGGTATGTTGTTACCTATTGCTGCCAAGAATGTAACCTGTGACGTCCTTCAAGAAATTGACTGGAAATGGAACCGTCTAGTGAGAATGAGAGGTGCGGAAGCCTAAAGGAGGTCTCGGTGCAATACGTTCTGCCATTAGTCTCCTCAGTGTATTCTTGAATTTTCTATAACATGACTATTCAGAGTACTTGCAATGGATAATTCCAGCTGTAAATGATTGACTAGTGGACATCACAGAGGATGAACAACACTGTCAGTTAGAAGGAAGTGTCGACCAAGTGCACACCTGAAAAATCTTTTATATTGTTAAGTATTACATATCTGATCTTTTGGCGTCAAGATTATTCCTTCAATGACACACGGGTAGCAAATAACCAGGACCCAATAATCACCTAACTGCGTTCCTTCCACAAGCTATCGGTGGCTGTCGCACTGCGATGGATAGATTATACTACTTAAAGCGCTCACCGATGCGTTAAGCAGACGTTCTTCCCGAATACAAGTCATGAATGAAAAGGGAGGACAACCTGATAAAGTAAGTAAGAACACATTGCATACGTAGGCATAAACAGACACGGGCAGACTGTGTTTTCACACATAATAGAATAATATTAACCACGCCGCACGCAGTGGCCGCTCGGTTTGAGGCGCCATGTCACTCTCAGCCCGTCCCGCCGGAGGCTGGAGTCCTCCCTCGGGTATTGGTGTGGGTATTAATCTTACCATAAGTTATTTTAATTAGTGTGTAAGGCTAGGGACCGATGACCTGAGCAATTTGATCCCTTAGGAATTCACACAAATTTGAGCACACATATTAACCACAACAATCTAAATCTCTCAGTCAGAAATTTCCTATGCAAACAGTTTCTCTACGTGAAGTCTTCCAAAGGTTGCAATTGACACACAGTAAAATGAAACAAGAAAGAAACAGATGTAACGTAAAATAAACAGGGCTACAGAAAGCCCAACATGCGTGAACAAGGTACTTGTAAAAGTATTTCTAATTTCGTACACTAATGGAAAACATGACAACACCAAAAAATAATTACTGCAGACTAAAGTAATTTCGGAAATATACACTCCTGGAAATTGAAATAAGAACACCGTGAATTAATTGTCCCAGGAAGGGGAAACTTTATTGATACATTCCTGGGGTCAGATACATCACATGATCACACTGACAGAACCACAGGCACATAGACACAGGCAACAGAGCATGCACAATGTCGGCACTAGTACAGTGTATATCCACCTTTCGCAGCAATGCAGGCTGCTATTCTCCCATGGAGACGATCGTAGAGATGCTGGATGTAGTCCTGTGGAACGGCTTGCCATGCCATTTCCACCTGGCGCCTCAGTTGGACCACCGTTCGTGCTGGACGTGCAGACCCAAACATGCTCAATGGGGGACTGATCCGGAGATCTTGCTGGCCAAAATAGTTGACTTACACCGTCTAGAGCACGTTGGGTGGCACGGGACACATGCGGACGTGCATTGTCCTGTTGGAACAGCAAGTTCCCTTGCCGGTCTAGGAATGGTAGAACGATGGGTTCGATGACGGTTTGGATGTACCGTGCACTATTCAGTGTCCCCTCGACGATCACCAGAGGTGTACGGCCAGTGTAGGACATCGCTCCCCACACCATGATGCCGGGTGTTGGCCCTGTGTGCCTCGGTCGTATGCAGTCCTGATTGTAGCGCTCACCTGCACGGCGCCAAACACGCATACGACCATCATTGGCACCAAGGCAGAAGCGACTCTCATCGCTGAAGACGACACGTCTCCATTCGTCCCTCCATTCACGCCTGTCGCGACACCACTGGAGGCGGGCTGCACGATGTTGGGGCGTGAGCGGAAGACGGCCTAACGGTATGCGGGACCGTAGCCCAGCTTCATGGAGACGATTGCGAATGGTACTCGCCGATACCCCAGGAGCAACAGTGTCCCTTATTTGCTGGGAAGTGGCGGTGCAGTCCCCTACGGCACTGCGTAGGATCCTACGGTCTTGGCGTGCATCCGTGCGTCGCTGCGGTCCGGTCCCAGGTCGACGGGCACGTGCACCTTCCGCCGACCACTGGCGACAACATCGATGTACTGTGGAGACCTCACGCCCCACGTGTTGAGCAATTCGGCGATACGTCTACCCGGCCTCCCGCATGCCCACTATACGCCCTCGCTCAAAGTCCGTCAACTGCACATACGGTTCACGTCCACGCTGTCGCGGCATGCTACCAGTGTTAAAGACTGCGATGGAGCTCCGTATGCCACGGCAAACTGGCTGACACTGACGGTGGCGGTGCACAAATGCTGCGCAACTAGCGCCATTCGACGGCCAACATCGCGGTTCCTGGTGTGTCCGCTGTGCCGTGCGTGTGATCATTGCTTGTACAGCCCTTTCGCAGTGTCCGGAGCAACTATGGTGGGTCTGACACACCGGTGTCAATGTGTTCTTTTTTCCATTTCCAGGAGTGTATTTATCTAGATGACATATTTAAGTGATTAACATTGCAGGATCACATGTTAATGTAAGGGCGAGATTAGTCATTGAAAATGTGAAATGCTGGTACATTAATAACTGATATGACGTCCAGAATGTTGAATGCAAGTATTCAGACGTGTACATATTGTGCTGTGCAGGTGCTGGATGTCAGTTTGTGGAATGGGATTCTATGCCCGTTACACTTGGTCGGTCAATACAGAGATTGCTAATGTTGTCTGTGGATGACGCTGGAGTTGTCTTCCAATGAAGTCCCATATGTGCTCGACTGGAGACTGATCTGGTGATTGAACAGACCAGATCAACGTGTCGACACTCTGTAGAGCAGTTTTGGGTTACAATAGCTGTATGTGGGCGAACAATTGCCTGTTGGAAGACATCCCCTGGAGTGCTGCAAATGGATGGACCTACAAATGTGAAGTCACGGTGCGAGGTATAAAGACGAGATTGTTCCTGCTGTCATACGAAATTGCCACCCGGACCACAACTCCAGTTGCAGCCCCAGTGTGCTAATACACAGACAGATAGGTTGTAGGCGCTCAACAGGCCTCATTCTAACCAACACATAGCCATTATTGGCACCGAGGCAAAACCTGCTTTCATTATAAAACACAACAACGAGCTCTCTCTTGACAACACTGAAGTCCCAAATGGCGGTGGTTTGTGGTATTTGAATAGTAGACGCAACAGGACTCCTGGCTCGGAGCTTTCCTCCAAGTAACCGATTTGTAACAGTTTGTTGCGTAACTGTGAAGACAGCTGCTGCTCAAATTGCTGCTCCTGGTGCAGTACGACACGATGGTCTTCCCTCTCGGTAGTCCCTGATGCCCATCAGGAGTGCGATCGTCTTGTCACAGTACATTCTGGTCCCCACCACTGCCAGCATTCATGTACAGTGGCTACATTCCTGTCAAGTCTTCATGCAGTATCGCAGAAGGTACATCCACCTTCTCGTAGCCCAATTACACGATCTCCTTAAAACTCATTGAGGTTTTGATAATGGCGTTTTTGTCATCTTAAAGGCATTATTGGCTGACATCAATGCTCCATGTCCTATCACATAGGTAAATAATCTTCACGACCGCTGCATTGTGTATTTATAGCAAACATGAATTGTTTTTTCATACTGGTGCTACTAGTGCGTCTGTTATGCGACTGGCGCTGAATTCGAACATATAAAATCTTTCAGATGTAGAAACACGGTTATGATCTTTCTTTTATGTCTCACAACTATTTCATGGTGTTCCAAATTTTTCCGTCAGTGTGTTTGTGAGTACTCCTTTTAAAAATTTTATTTCTTTGCGTACAGACAGCGTGGATCAGTTTACTCTTATTTGATAAAACGAAGTTTAAAAAAATATTGATGACACTGTAACTTTGAATAGAAGTTATTTGTATTGGTAAGAAAAAACAACCAGGATACGGAGCTTCAATCCTACGTTGATTACTGTAGAATAGAGTCTATAAGGGACCCTTATGATGTCACTGTTTTTAGAACGAAAGGGCAAACGCATAGAATAAATGAGTGTGCGTAATGTTCGTCATTGTCTGTGAATTATATAACTAGAGAGTAACTCTTTTATAAATGGGAACCACAGTTCCGATTTCTGGAGAAAACTTAGTCGTGATTTACAGTCGGTGCCTCAATCCAACCGAGGGAACGTGTACAGTAACTATATCCTAGCCAATAATGAGTCATTCACTCCGGTGTCAACCTTAGTTACGGCTGGCTGGAGTGGCAAAGCAGTTCTACGCGCTACAGTCTGGAACCGCGCGACCGCTGCGGTCGCAGGTTCGAATCCTGCCTCGGGCATGGATGTGTGTGATGTCCTTAGGTTAGTTAGGTTTAAGTAGTTCTAAGTTATAGGGACTGATGACTTCCGAAGTTAAGTTCTATAGTGCTCAAAGCCATTTGAACCTTAGTTACGATCTCTCTTGGTTGGTTGATTTGGCTGAAGGGACCAGACAGGTGAGGTCTAGGACTATAAAAGGATGGGGAAGGAAGTCGCCCGTGCTCTTTCAAAGGAACCATCTAGTCATTTGCCTGAAGCGATTTAGGGAAATCACGGAAAACCTAAATGAGGATGGACGGACGCGGCGTTGAACCGTCGTCCTTCCGAATTCGAGTAAAATGTGCTAACCTCTGCGCCATGGGTCGAAAATTACCAATCTTGTCCCTGCTGCAAGCTGCTTGATCAAATTAATTTTGCAGACTTACAGCTACAGTTATTAGTTGCTTCAGATCCCCGAAAAAGACGTGTACGAAACCGGGAACGATGGAAAGGTTTTCGTCGCCGTAATTCGGGGAATAAAACTCCTCGGTTACGACTTTTGATCACCTAACGTTTGTTAATTAGAGATGTGAAAACTTTTTCATCTCAGAGAATAAGTTCGCTGGTGAACGGTCCTTTTCACGAGCCGTTCATTTTTGGTCGTTCATATTCCGCTTAATTTTTTACTAGATAATGTTGTCTTGGTCAAAATCCGTCAAAATGGTAAACCAGAAGTAGTGCACCCAATCATGTGAGGGAATAAGTGTCTGATCTTGAGGGTGGCTGGTGAGGGGGATGGGGATGAAATTCAAGCTAGTGTTGCGGCGAATGCAAAGTAGTGTTGAGATTTCACGACAAATTCTTCTTTTTACTATATTCATTATATGTTACGCTTTACTTCGAACTAATACTGAACTGAAACCTCTGCCTGTGTGGCGTGACGAAAAGTGTGTTCCGTTTGTGAAAATAAGTTTCCTCTAGGGGGGGGGGGGGGGGGGAGGACAAGCTGTCACCCTCCCCCCAACGCTACTTACGCCCATGCCTATAACATCTACATTTTAGAATACGGGATAAAATAATACGAAATTTTTAATTAAAATTAATGAAGCTTTAATGATGAAATCTGTTTCTCTGCTGATACTCTATTCCACTGAAAATCAAGAATATACAGGTAAGAAAAACTTTTTATTTTTAAAATTGAAATATGTCAGGTTGAATCAGAAATTATCTAATTTGCGTCGAATGTGTGATTAGAGTTGATGCACTCCCACTGCCATCTATTCCCTTTAAAGGACTGACAGGAAAATGCAGCAAGTGATACGCAGACCGTTTGTGAAACAGTGTTATCAGTGACACTCAGATGGTTCAAATGGCTCTGAGCACTATGGGACTTAACATCTGAGGTCATCAGTCCACTAGAACTTAGAACTACTTAAACCTAAATAACCTAAGGACATCACACATATACATGCCCGAGGCAGAATTCGAAACTGCGAACTTAGCAGCAGCGCGGTTCCGGACTGGAGCACCTAGAACCTCTCGGTCACAGCGGCCGGCAGCGAATGTGGACTTCGTATTTTAAGTTCTTTCATATAATATAACAAAGCCAAAGACTTTATTCATAGTTTATAATAAAGGCAACGTGGTTGACGGGCCTAACATCCAAATAATATGCGTGTAAACTTCAAAGACTTTCTACAGGAAGGTGCACTAACAAGTGATAACGATGGCTTGAGGCCCGCATCTCGTGGTCGCGCGGTAGCGTTCTCGCTTCCCACGTCCGGGTTCCCGGGTTCGATTCCCGGCGGGGTCAGGGATTTTCTCTGCCTCGTGATGGCTGGGTGTTGTGTGATGTCCTTAGTTTAGTTAGGGTTAAGTAGTTTTAAGTTCGGTAGAGGGCGTTACTGAAGAGGTAACATATGCTTCTAATAGCACAGATTTAGTAGTTTAGAAGAGTAATCTTGAATTAAAATAGGTCCACATGGCTAAATTGTGTGTGTAGCAGGAAAACATAAAATATAATACAGCAGAGGCCATTAGTAAAATGTGAAATAAACGTTTAAAAGCGGTGTGTGATCTATTTATAGAGAACCTCTTAGCATTGAAAAGTAAATGAAACGAGAAGTTGTGTAAAAATTGATTGAATGAAACACTGTATATTTACTTAAAAGTCCTTATGCTTGATAGCGTAATCAAGGACAGTCTCCTTAAGAAGAGGGTTAGCGCAGTTGTTAGTACACTAAGGCGGAGTCGTTAGGGAATTCAGCATTCCGAGATCCGCAGAGTAAAGAGCGTGCCGAGAATACCATATTTCATGCGCTGCTTCTGACCACGGACAACGCAATGTCCGACGGCCCTCACTGAACGACCGAGAGCAGCAGCGTTTACTTAGAGTTGTCAGTGCTGACAGACAAATAACACTGCACGAAACTAGCATGTGGGACGTACGGCGCACGTATTCTTTAGGAAAGTGCGGCAAAATTTAGCGTTATTAGTCTACGTCAACAGAAGACAGATGCGAGTGCCTTTGCTCTCAGCACGATATCGCCACCAGCGCCTCTCATGGGCTCTTAAGAATATTAGCCGAATCCTAGACGACTGGAATACCGTGGCCTGGTCACATGAGCCCCGTTTTGAGTTGGTGAGAGCTGATGGTATGTTTCGAGTGTAGCGCAGGCCCCACAGAGCCGAGGACTGAAGTTTTCAACAAGGCACTGTGCAAGCTGGTGGTGGCTCCATTAGATTTGGGTGGGCTTTGTTTACATGGAATGGACTGGATCCTCAGGTCGAACTGAACCGATCATAGACTGCAGATGTTTAAATTCGGATACCTGGAAACCATTTGCTGCCATCTATGGGCTTCATGTTCCCAAACAACGAAGGGATTTGTGTAGATGTGTCACTGGGCCACAGTCGGAAATCAGGAAATTTTTGGTAAGTTACTATGGGACCAAACTGCTGAGGTCATCGGTCTCTAGGTTCACACACTACTTAATTTAATTTAAACTCTCTTATGCTAAGGACAACACACACACCCTAGCCCGTGGGAGGACTCGAACCTCCGACGTGGGGAGCCGCGCGAACCGTGGCAAGGCGCCAAGACCGCTCGGCTACCCCGTGCGGCGGGTCACAGTTGTTCACGAATGGTGTGGAGAGCATTCTGGACAATTCGTGGGAATATTTGGCTACACGCATCACCCACCATGGGACATAATCGTGGTGTCAGTTCATGCGCACTGTCCTACACCGCAACACTGTCGCAATTATGGACGACTGTAGAGACAGCATGGCTCAGTAATTCTCCACGTGACTTCCAACGACTTGCAGAGTCCACGCCACGTCGAGCTGCCGCACTAGAATGGGCAAGATAAATCCGACAATATTTTAAGAAATATCACGTGACTTATGTCACCTCCGTGTATCTGGATAGCAAGAATTTGTTGGATTGCTGCCTCAATCTGTGTTCTGTTGGATGATGTGTTTTATCGTTGCAAGTATGGTGTCCTTTAGTAGAAATCTTAATGCATTCGGCCGCGAGCGTCGTACGTGTATACCACATACCATACCGTATTATACATTGCTTGACGACTGATAGTTGTGACCTTCAAAAATTGTTCATTACCATTGGGATTTGAACTTAACGTTAGATTTTTCCCGGAATTTTAATAAAATCTAGATGTATGTTTACCTAATAACAAACCACGGCTTCTGCACTGAAGAACACTACCAAGTGCCACGCGGAGTGGCCTCGCGGTTTAGTGCGCAATGTCGTGGACTGCGTGGTACCTCCCGTCGGAGGTTCGAGTGCTTCCTTGGGCATGGTGTGTGTGTTGTTCTTAGCATAAGTTAGTTTAAGTATAGTGTAAGTCTAGGGACCGTTGACCTGAGCAGTTTGGTCACTTAGAAATTCACACACATTGGAACATTTTTGATCACCACTAAGGAAACAGCAGTGTAATTGTGAACCAGAGTAAGACAGTTGTTTAATGTGACTGAACTCCAGCTGTATAGTAAAGATATATAGCACATTTATAAGTCAATTCACAAGCTCGGATATGAACAATGTTACAATGTTACCTTATAGATTTTACAAACGTTTACTCCTTCTTTGGCTAAAGAATGTGGTATTGCCGCAGAGGATACTACAATATAAAGCAATATCAAGTGTTTAGATATACTGAACAACAAGAAACAGTATTTACAATTTGCTCCACTCTACTCTATGCCAAAATCTTCAATGTGGTGTCAGTTAAAGAATAAGTTACAGAAGAGCTGTTTTATGGCTTTTAATAATGTTCTGCAATCTGTCTACTAGGGGTAATAAGAATACCCGAAAATTGACTGGTGTGCAGGAAAGGCTCCCAGACACGCAATACTAAAAAGAGCTTATACACTATGTCATGGCTGCATACAGTGTTAACAATCTATCTGTAAACTATGTGGAGATTCTTAGCACTAGCTCCAACAAAGATGATGCATTGTTATACAGAACAGCTTCATTAAAGCAGGAGAAACATATGGCTGTCAATTTTCCTCCACAGTACTATCAAACATAGATAATGTCAAATTAGTACTGGTTGCTTTCAACAATGTTATTCCACAAGTATTAAGAAAAAGAATAAATGTGGCGCACAGACTAAAGACATTTCCCATTAAAGATATTACACCTTTACGTGCAGTTAATTATTATGCATACGAAAAAGAAAGCTAGAAATGGAAAAGACCGAAGTGAGAAAACGAAAACAGGAGTTTATTGCTAAAAAACTAGCAAAAAGGGAAAATATAATTTGCAACTGAAAAAAGAAGAAGCTACTACTACTCTGCAACCAAGGATTACATATGGCACTAGACACAATGTGTGGACAAATGTGGCTAAGACTGGGGAGAATAAGATATTAACATCTACTGTAAATAGAAATGTTAAATAGCCATATGTTGAATTTACTGGCCGAAAATGATGGATTGAAGTATTTTACTAGATTAAAGGACATATGAAAAATCTTCTTATAAAGCTCCATTTCCATCTGGATCTGTAAAATAAATGATTAAATGATACCTAAATCTGGTGGATTGGATGTTGTGCACCTAGCAACAGAGCAACTATATGCAGAGCTTACAACCAATGGAAGGACCACATTTAATGTCCACTCATTTGAAAAAGTTGTGAACTTAGATTCCTATAGGAGGTTCCGTGAGAATGTGGAGCAAAAAAACTTACTGGCTATCACCCAGATAGCTCTGAAATGTTTCAATTGCGGTGTTATGTATAAGATAAGAGGTAAAATTAAACTATCGAACTCTCTAGGCTAGCAGATTTGCTGGATGGACAACAGCTAATTGTTAAAGCCAAAAAAAGATAGTTTACAGGATAAAAGTTATATATGTATTGGAAGTTGGAAGCCTACCTTCTTTAAAACTGTACCAAACATGTATGTATATGCACCTTTAAATTTTAATAAATATTTTGTAGAAGAATATTTATGTTTTGTATTTGCTATAATGCCAAAATTCCTCAAAACAAGTCTCCTATTTACGAAGTTCTACGTGTATGGGAAGTGCACAATTGGATGACATTCAAAATTTCTCGATACTAAGTAGCAGAAAGCAAGACATTCCTCGTTTCATCCCTATATGTGGTTTTAAGTCAAATTTTGTAGCCTGCAAAGAGTTACAGTACGCCTGCACTCACCTAATGGAATAATCATTCTGTTTACTTGCAAATCTCTTCTACTAATATCCCTATCATGGTCACTGAAGCAACAAATGGTACTCAATAAAAAATTACTAATGGAGGAAAAGTCATTATCATAATCAATAATGACAACAAAGTACGAAGTATTATTAGCTCTTTCAGCCTACCAAGAATTTTGTATATTCACAGATGTTTACCTATATTGTTATATGGTCACGGAGGAATATTTTTAAACTATCAATAGTCGTATGGCAGTATTTAGGTATGGGTATAGTCAGAAACTGGCATGTGCTTCTTTAGAGTCTGTATAAATGTTGGTCTTAACATTTAGTATTGTATATATGTGGTGTCAGTTCTTTCGGACATGTCTGAAAGAACAGACACCAATTTGATGACTCGCCATGTGTGTGTGTGTGATCTATTCTTTCAGGGCCGATGATGGCTATTGGTGTCTTCATGTAGATGCACAGTAGGCTGTAACTCTTAAAGGAATCACCGAAATGCCGTGTATTATGAGGTTAATTGGCAAGGGTCAGCATATTCTTGGAGTGTGGATAAGTTGACAATTTTGGTCTGATGGGAGATGTGGTAGGGTAGTTCGTGCAATTGCGATGACCACTGTTTTGATGGCTTGGTGGTCAGAGCATCTGCCTAGTGATAGAGAGGCATGGGTTAGAATCCCTGTCCAGCACAAATTTTCTACTTTCCCCATAGATTTCCATCAAAGCCCACTCGCAGCCTCTGTCTGTAATTCCTTTTTGCATTAGTTAGCATTTAGTTGGTTTAAACTTTGAATGAAGTAAAGTTTGTTGAAACCTTGGCTATATGGTGAGCCGATAAACCAACATAGTAAAAGGAGTATTTGCATTTACATGTCGGCTACTAGTTTAGTATACGCAGCAATGGGCAATGTATGTGCTCAGACAAAATATCCTTACGCCTTTATTTAATATTAATTGAGTTTGCTGGTCCTCTTAAAAATGGTGCCGTGGAAAATAAGACCGTCTATTTTCATCTGTAAACAGTGACATGAGAGTGTCTGTGCTGGCGGTAGTTGGGTGCGGAGTGCCACTAAATAACGCTATGACTCTTCTTCCGAAAATAGGCTGCGTGCTGAAATCATGCTTCACATGCATTGGGCGAGGCAGCTGTGTGCATTTTCTAGTGGGAAGAGTAGTGCAAGCGTTGCCAAGCAGTAATTCGTGCCACTTGACTTCCTCAGTACATTGCAAGGGTCGCAGCAGGTGACCATCTGCGTTACACCTTGGTGGTGTACAGTATCTCTATATTAATTTATACGTAATCATTAAGATGCGGTGCAGACAAATACTTGGAGACACAATGCATGCTACTCCAGTATTCCGAAACCACAAGAGAATTTCAGTTTACCAAACAGCCGTTTCATGGTATTCACAGGCAGCACAAAACATCGATTATTTTTGAATTGCACTCGTAGTATCTAAATTCACACATGCAAATTCAAGTAAGTCCATACGCGAATAGCACATCAAAAAAAGAAATCAACAACATACTTATTACAAAATGACGTTTTCTCACTCATCTGGAAGGCTGTCTACAGTGGGTACATCAGAGAACAGGTTTGGTGTGTAATGTGATAATGACATCGACAACGTGCATCCTAGACATCTGGCGTGGGTGTCACATGACATCAGTCACAGTCATCAAACATGTTTTAAATTCATTGAACATATTTTGCTTCAGGTATCACTTAACTTTTTGTGGAGATGTCATATTAATGCATGAATGTGTAGAAGTAGGCAAGTGGCGCTCATGCTTTGTGGTGCTTACAGACTATTCATCGACTCTTTGGTGAATGGTAAAAATTTAGCTCTCTTTCTAGAGGATATTATAACGGAGCAGTGCCTCTAATCTTGTTAAGGGCAGTCGTGCCATTACTCAGAGGTATATTGTGTTTTCTTAACGTCACATTGCTAATTCTATCAATTTTTGTACACTTGCATTTTGGTCTATTCCACCACTTTCTATGGCTGATGACAACTGGACATGATAACATAATTTTCAGTATGCCAGGACTACAGTAGTACAATATCGAAATGAATGCTATTACTACATTAATGGCTGCTTCATATGTGTAGGGTAAATACTGTGGTTATAAGTAGAAACTTAATACAAGAACTAGATCAATCATATGCTGCAAGATGTGACAGGACCTGTATAGAGCAGTGTCTAGATTTACCTCTTAGATAATTACAATTACAGACAGGTAGTTAGGATTTGTATACAATGGTTCTTTTTCTTAAGGCCTACTGTGTTCGATAAAGTACCTAATCAATACTTTAATTAGTCGCCGATTCGGTAGAAATACATGCTTGTAGGATAGCAAAAATGCAAGCTGCCTAATTGACACAAAATTCTGCAACATTCACGATCGCTAATGCATACCTTCACCACATCGAATATTTAACGTAAATGCGTTACACAGTCGAAATATTTGTGGAGTGTTTACAGAAAATGTGCAGTACTTTGCTTCTAGATACAAAACCTATTAATTATGATAACATTGGCAATTACCCTTTGGTTCAGTCACATCCTATTCGCTTTGAGGAAAACCATTTTTATGGAATTCACGTGCTTACCGTAAATTCAGATACTCATTTGTTCAACATTTACCACCATTTACTTCCGTAATATTCTGTCTCTCCTTGCTTTTTTTAGCTCTGCCTCTCACTGTAACGCCTATGGATAGTGGTGGTGCAGCAATTATGCACAGCACTTCGAATATTTTAATATAAATGTACGTCTGGAAGAAGGGATGTACTGAAACATCCATGAAGTCTTTTTTGGCCACTAATTCCGCTTTTTGGTCTAACCTACCGATCTCACCTATTGCGGATTCTATGACCTACTAAAGTTGCCACTTTTATAGCGCGTTTTAAACAATTTCAGATTAGGCGTCCTCCGGTATTTCCGATTACACCAATTTCCAGATTAGATGTTCCTTAATTTTACCAAATATCTAGCCAGTCTATCAATTCTCGAATTTGACATCATCCCATATTGCCAATGTTACCAATGTTTTACGTGATGGATCTGACAGTTACAAGACTCTGCTGCTGCTAGGTCAACTGGTAGCGCTTTATAAACCGCAAGTGTGTGTCACGGTATTGGCTGTTGAGGCTACAATTGACAACTACAATATCAACCACTCATATTCTTGAGTTTTATGCTTTATTCTTCCTGAAAGCTCGGCAGTTCAAATACTTTGTCAAATCTTGATGTAGAACGCTGTTGCTGTGTCTCAGGCAATAGCAGGTAGTGGAACTCCATCTCCTGGTCCAGCAGTTCTGCTAGCAATGGATCAGGGGCTCTTTGAGCTGTGGACGGTTACTTCTACTGCTGTGCCACTGCATAGTAGATAAACAACAGGTCAGATAGATTGGGAAGACATCCTGTGGACAGTGGCTGCTGCTGCTGATCTTGCTGCTGAGGCAAGACATTTGTGACGTTGTCCAGCACCGGATCAGGGGCTGTAACAATAACAACGAAACCTGTGAATATATACTTTAAGAAAATTGTTTGTATAGAGAATGTCATAATTCTATTAATCTACCAAAACAGATCAGCGTGTTTCTACAATACACCCACACTAAAAAAAATATGTTCTCTAGGTTTTGCCTTGAAGCAGTGCAATGTTAGCTCCTGCCCCAGTGCCAAATTACAGCGCCGTGACATGTGTGTGAAAATTGTAGGGTTTCTTTGATAATAATAACGACAATGTTATGATAAAAAGAGTGACAAATGCTTACCGTCACTCTACTTTTGCTTTTTCGATTGATGATGGTGGCGTTTAATACTGGACAAGGTAAATAGAGCAAATGATGGCCCTCACGCAGTCGGATTATAAAAATTAAATTGATCGAGGGATGGCGGTCACCTGACCTTGTATGCCATTGGCTGGAACATTAGTGCTCTGGGACTCTGATGCAAATCGCTGAGGGAATGGTGACTTCGAGTATCACAATTGGAGGCGGGAAGAGGGGGGGGGCGGATGGAGGGGATTAGGTGAAATAAAGGAGAGGAGGGAACTCCAGGAATGCTGATGTCAGTGATTCCAGAAATTCTGACACTGATGCAAGTTACTTTTCGCCCATAATATACACCGTTCCCCTATTTTTATCTAATTTTAAGTGTATCCATTATAATTTGGAAATTTGTGGTAAGGTCTTATGGAACTAAACTGCTTAGGTCATCGATCCCTAAGACTACACACTGCTTAATATAACTTAAACTAACTTACGCTATGGACAACACACACACCCATGCCCGAGGAAGGACTCGATCCTCCGACGGGGGAAGCCGCACGGAATGTGACAAGGCGTCTTAGACCGCGCCGCTACCCGGGGTGGCGTATTTCCTTTGCAGAGACAAATTATATCCCATTTGAAGTTACTATTATCGTTTGAAAACCACTAATTAATAAGTATGAGATAAATTTCTACAGCCCATTCAAACTATTTTTTAATAAAATTCCTTGAAAAGTAAAAGTAAATCTGTTCGCAAGAATGAGCTCGTTTTTAAAGAGACACACGCAGGTAATGATTTTTACTAACACAGTTAACATATATTGAGTAACTATTGTGCATGTATCCTGAGGTGACTAAAGTCATGCGATAGCTCATAATATCGAGTCGGACATCCTTTGTCCTTGCGTAGTGCAGTAACTCGACGTGGCATGGAATTAACAAGTCGTTGAAAGTACCCTGCAGGAATATTGAGACATGCTGCCTCTATAGCGGTCCATAATTGCGAACGTGTTTCCGGTGCAGGACTTGTGCACGAACTGATTTCTTGATTGCGTCCCATGAATGTTCTATGGCATTCATGACGGGCACTCTGGGCCACCAGATTGTTCGCTTGAATTGTCCAGAATGTTCTTCAAACCAGTCACCAACAACTAAGACCTGGTTACATTGTGAATTGCCACCCATAAAAATTCCATATTTGTTTGGAAACCTGAGGCCATGAATGTCTGTAAATGGTCTATATTTCTCCGAAGATAATCCTTTTCCAGTGGGGTATGCGCCACACTTGAAACCCACCATCTGCTCTTACCAACTGAAATCGGGACTGATCTGACCAGACCACCGTTTCCAATCGTCTGGGGTCAAACCAGTGTAGTTACGAGCCCAGGCAGGCGCTGCAGGTGGTGTCTTGATGTTAGCACAGGCACTCACATCGACTGTCTGCTGCCACAGCACATTAACGCAATATTTCGCTGCACTACCCTAACGGATAAGTCTTCCGTACGTCCCACTGAGATTTCTGCTGTTATTTCAAGCACTGATGCTTGTCTGTTAGCACTGACAGCTATACGTGAATGCCGCAACTCTCGGTCGTTAAGTGAATGCCGTCGGCCAGTGGGTTGTCCGTGGTGAGAAGAAATGCCTGAAATTTGGTATTCTCGACATACTCTTGACACTGTGGATCTAGGAACATTAAATTCCTAGACGATTTCCGAAATGAAATGTCTGATGTGTCTAGCTCAAAGTACTATCCCGTGTGCAGAGTCAGTACAAGAGGCATCTCAGCCATTGCACGGCTCTTATATACCTCGTGTATGCGATACTACCGCCATCTGAATACGTACGTTTTGCTATTCCATAACTTTTGTCACTTCAGTGTATTGTACTATTTATTTTATTACACGTCTCGTTGTCCATAATACACCTTGTAGATCGTCTATAGCGATTTGAAACTAATCGGCGTTACTACCCTGGCGTATTCAACATAAGTAAACTGTAGGAAGCATGAAGTATTAGGTAACGTTTAGAAAAGTTTGTACGAGTTTGACGACTGCATTTAGGTACGCATTGCCGTAAGTGATATAATGTAAATGTAGTGTCTAAGAATGCGTCGTAGGTTCTTCCCTATATCTTAATTCTGTCATATAAAATCATAAACGTCTTTTCTGTACTATTCACAGTCATTAGTCCATATTTAAACGACCTATAAGTTTAAAAATTAATTTATTCACGGTTGGGAATTGCTTTACCATGCTTAACTATTACTGCGAATGTGTGCTTATTCTGCTGCGATAAATCCGTTGCCTAGTTATCGTATAACTTATTGGGATGTAAAGTTTTCATCGCTGAATATTTAAATTCACCTTTTACTCGTATGAAGTACTACACCTTTCTTAAAAGTTGTGTTCATGCAGAAATGCCTGTTTAGCACGAGGTTCGTGTTTCAATCACCTGTGTCCGATTGTATACACATACCACGGTCAAATAAAACAATTCGAGCGAAGCCACTGCATGTCCAGGTCGCCATACCTATTGGAGTGCTCAGCGCACCAAACAACGACTCCACAATAGAAGTATTCGCTATATTTCTCCATACTGGTCTGGGATAAAGATATTGGAAAACAGTGTAAAATATGATTATGGATGTCAGGATCGAGGTATTCGCTATATTTCTCCATACTGGTCTGGGATAAATATATTTGAAAACAGTGTAACATATGATTATGGATGTCAGCACCACGATTTGAACTGTAATCCTCCCAAACGCGATTGCAGTGTTTTACAACTGCACTACATCGCTCAACCGGGCGGGGTAGGCGCGCGGTCTCAGGCGCCTTGCCACGGTTGGCGCGGTTCGTGACCTCCCTGTGGTATCGGTGTGTGTGTTGTCCTTAGCATAAGATAGTTTTTGTCAGATTAAGTAGTGCGTAAGCCTAGGGACCGATGACCTCAACAGTTTGATCCCATAGGAACTTACCACCACAACCACTACACCGCCCAGTAATGAACGGTTGAGAAGAATCTAATGATACAATATCGATAGGGGCAGTTTGCGTTAGTTTTCGGCTCATTTGCCTTGCTTCACGAGGGTATTAGTAAATGAGGACTATATGGGTCTGTGAAACCCCAGCTTCTGATAACAGCAGACATAGGCAGAACAAACAACATTTAGGTTCGTAAATTAAGCTGGGTCACGCATTTAAGGGCCCTCATTCAATGCGTGCTGGCAGCAATGTAATTTATTAGCAAGTTAGAGTTGTATAGCGCAATAACTATTTGCGGCGCTACTTCTTAAGTAGCGACGCTGGCACGTGTGATGCATAGGTGTATGAAAGCAGGGGAGTGTGGAGTTGCCCATGACACCACCATATTAGATGTAGCAACTCCACCAGTCAGTTTCCAAATAGCGAGCCGAGCCAGGTACGAGCAACTCGATAATTTCGATACGACCGACAGCGAGGCATCGGCAACCTGGTTACTACGCCTAAAAAAAAAAAAAGGCTCAAATGGCTATGAGCACTATGGCACTTAACTTCTAAGGTCATCAGTCCCCTAGAACTACTTAAATCTAACTAAACTAAGGACATCACACACATCCATGCCCGAGGCAGGATTCGAACCTGCGACATTAGCGGTCAAGCCGTTCCAGACTGTAGCACCTAGAACTGCTCGGTCACCCCGGCAGGCTAAGCATAAAAGCTCCAGGCTGCTTTTGGTGTGCGTGGCTAGAATCTGTGCTTCAACAAATGAAGTGGATACTGAATCAGTGCAAATACCCATAATTTTTACCTAAAGGCGTCTTAGTCTCGCTGCAGTATGTATGAAACTCTCGAATACTGCTCACATGTGTGTGATATGTACCAAATAAGACTAACGAATGGTCATAGGTTTTCTTCAAATGTGGGAGACTGTTACAGAGATTCTGAAGAAACTGAACTGGCAGACTGATGAAGATAGACGTAAATGGTCCCGAGAAACCCTACTTACAAAGTTTCAAGAACCGGTTTTAAATGATGACTCTAGGAATATATACTAGCCCCTACTCATCGGTCGCATAGGGACCGAATGGATAAGATAAGATTATTTACTGCTGAAACACAAGCATTTAAACAATCCTTCTTTCCGCACTCCGTACGTGAATGGAAAGCAAAGAAATTCTAATAAATGGTGCAACAGAACTTACCCGCTGCCAAGCACTATACAGTGATTCGCAGATTATAGACGGAGATGTAGATTTACATATAGATATAGATATTCAAGCGAACGTAGTTTTCACAAACAGTAAGTTGTTAATACTTACTTAAATGAAATGTTTCTAAATGAACTACACATATTTATTACCAGGAGCCTGTAAGCTATACACTAAATAATATTGCGAAAAATACAGCTTCGACAAGAAATCATCAGTTGCGACAAAACGTGAAAGTAACATAGATCACTCTTATGAAGACTGCATTACGTAGTGTTGATCTTGTTAAACAATATTATTAGTATGTTCTGCGGAAATAAACAGTATTTGAACCATGTCGGCCGGCGGGTTTAAGATCAACATTGATATCGCGGCGCAACATCACCTACCGGTAAAATGTGCCTGCAGCTCTCGTCATCGCTATAACTGAAGGTAAGGATCAGTGTGAGTTGAGCAGACGTGCAGGATGCCCCGTGCCCACTTATGCGCGAACCGTACCGTCAAATCAGTGAGTTTCAGAGAGGGCTCATTAGTGGCATTAGAGAATGTGATGGATTCATCCCGGAAACTACTGCTCGTGCGGGGCGAAGTGTTTCAGCAGTGCAGCGGGGTGTGTACAGAATGGTTTACGGAACGTCGTAGAACTCGACGAGATGGGTCAGGTCGCACCACACAGACACCCCCAGAGGAGATAGATAGCTCATCCGAATGACATTGCAGGACAGATATGCGTCCTCCTCGGCTCTGTTGCAACACTGGAACATATCGTACACAATCAGGTGTGCAGTCCGTCGCCGTTTATTACGGCATGGGTTATGTGCCCTCCGATCACTTCTCCGCCTACCTTTGACGAATGTGGAGAAACATGCTAGAAGGCAATGATGTATGGAACGACTTCACTGAGAAAAGGAATAGTATCGGACAGTTTTTTCGGACAAATGCTGGTTCTGTTTCTTTGAAGATCATGATCGCTTTTTGGTTTTCCGCAGGCAGGATGAGTGGCAACACAGTAACTACATACACACAAGACATAAAGCGCCAACTCAAGGCCTTATGGTATGGGGTGCTATTGGGTACAGCCACAAACCACAGTTTGTGTGTAACCAGAGCACTGTGACCAGCGTGACCTACGCGAATGACATCCTGTAACCAGTAGCCATACTCTTCCTGCACTACATCTCAGACACAATTTTTCAGCAAGACAATGTACTACAACATGTTGCTGAACGAACATATGCCTTCTTGGTGTCACTGAATCTCAGTCTTTTGCCCTGATACGCCAGATCACATACTTGTCGCCAATTAAAAATTTGTGGGATATCGTGAAACAGCAGGTGCAGCGCTGTGACCCAGTACCAACCACCACAGACGAAATTTGGAACCACGTGAATGTAGCATGGATAGCTGTGCCACGAGACAAAATTTGCGGCTTATACACGTCGATGCCATCACGTGTGGAAATAGGTATCAGGGCCCATGGCGGATTCTATGACTACTAGGCAACAGGGCAGATGTTGAACCTGGCTGACTGAAATGCTAATCATTTCTGCAGAAAATAATAACGTACTTGTGCTGTGAATATTAACGTCCAGTCTTTAGTTGTTCAAGGTGTTCTGTCTATTCTGAGCTTGAGTCTACTTTGAGAATCGTGGTTAGGGCAATTTTAAGGTTGTGCTTTAGCGTTTATCAATACTAGGCGGTGTGCAGGTGGTGTGTGGCTTTGAGACATTGCCGGTCTGCTTGAGACGGAAAATAGTGACTTAGTAGTGACGGCTTCAACAGAAAGTTATCGCCTATGCCCACGATCAAAGTATTCAAGCATACGTTGAAATACCTCTCATCTGGTGTACCAATAAAATTTTCAACAGTGGGTGTACTTTCATCTCCATTCTCTGCATTAGCATTCTACAATCCGCCCTGGTTATGTTCTTACATTTGATTGTTCGGATTGAATTCTTTGTCTCATGAATCGAATAATTCGTTAGCAGCTTTCGTTGCCAGTGATTAATGCCTTCTTTGGCCACTATATGAATCACACATTTTTTGCTTATCCTATTTTTTATTTATTCATGATCATAATTATTTGACTGAAATTTATCTCACTATCTACAAATTCTGTACTGCATGAAGTGGTAAATTTTTTTGTCTTCAGGGTCGTACATTGTTTAGTATCGCTTTCCTGTCTGCAAACTAAGAGATGTGGATGTAATCCATGGGATGCTGATCTGGAGCGTCATTTTTTGGCGATGCTATGGCTGCCCAGGTACTGACCTATATCAAAATCTACGGTCGATTGTAGGGATGTGTTGTGCCAAGAAGATGCCGTACAGTGTACTGGCTTTTCAGGGCGTTGCAGGGTAGGTTGTGCTGATAGATAATTGTTAAGAAAATATTCGATACGTTGCTCCGTTTCCGAGTGAGTTAACAATAGGGTTAGCCAATCAGGCTGTCGTGCTCGGAAATTGATGCGGCCTGCCAGAGATGGCGTTGCCCAACGCGATCTTCGTTTGCCTTCCTAAAACCGAACAAAAGAACGATATAAAAATTAGACATGGGACGGCACTAAAGACCAAACCAGAGTCAAAGGCTGAGCAGTCCGTGAGCTGTCGTCTACGCTATGACAAAAACTGACACTAATTGTATCTGACGGGCTGACTGCATTTGTGCTCTCAACGTCCTGATTGGCTAATTTCAGTGCTAATTACACTCCTGGAAATGGAAAAAAGAACACATTGACACCGGTGTGTCAGACCCACCATACTTGCTCCGGACACTGCGAGAGGGCTGTACAAGCAATGATCACACGCACGGCACAGCGGACACACCAGGAACCGCGATGTTGGCCGTCGAATGGCGCTAGCTGCGCAGCATTTGTGCACCGCCACCGTCAGTGTCAGCCAGTTTGCCGTGGCATACGGAGCTCCATCGCAGTCTTTAACACTGGTAGCATGCCGCGACAGCGTGGACGTGAACCGTATGTGCAGTTGACGGACTTTGAGCGAGGGCGTATAGTGGGCATGCGGGAGGCCGGGTGGACGTACCGCCGAATTGCTCAACACGTGGGGCGTGAGGTCTCAACAGTACATCGATGTTGTCGCCAGTGGTCGGCGGAAGGTGCACGTGCCCGTCGACCTGGGACCGGACTACAGCGACGCACGTATGCACGCCAAGACCGTAGGATTCTACACAGTGCCGTAGGGGACCGCACCGCCACTTCCCAGCAAATTAGGGACACTGTTGCTCCTGGGGTATCGGCGAGGACCTTTCGCAACCGTCTCCATGAAGCTGGGCTACGGTCCCGCACACCGTTAGGCCGTCTTCCGCTCACGCCCCAACATCGTGCAGCCCGCCTCCAGTGGTGTCGCGACAGGCGTGAATGGAGGGACGAATGGAGACGTGTCGTCTTCAGGGATGAGAGTCGCTTCTGCCTTGGTGCCAATGATGGTCGTATGCGTGTTTGGCGCCCTGCAGGTGAGCGCCACAATCAGGACTGCATACGACCAAGGCACACAGAGCCAACACCAGGCATCATGGTGTGGGGAGCGCTCTCCTACACTGGCCGTACACCTCTGGTGATCGTCGAGGGGACACTGAATAGTGCACGGTACATCCAAACCGTCATCGAACAAATCGTTCTACCATTCCTAGACTGGCATGGGAACTTGCTGTTCCAACAAGACAATGCACGTCCGCATGTATCCCGTGCCACCCAACGTGCTCTAGAAGGTGTAAGTCAACTACCCTGGCCAGCAAGATCTCCGGATCTGTCCCCCATTGAGCATGTTTGGGACTGGATGAAGCGTCGTCTTACGCGGTCTGCACGTCCAGCACGAACGCAGGTCCAACTGAGGCGCCAGGTGGAAATGGCATGGCAAACCGTTACACAGGACTACATCCAGCATCTCTACGATCGTCTCCATGGGAGAGTAGCAGCCTGCATTGCTGCGAAAGGTGGATATACACTGTACTAGTGCCGACATTGTGCATGCTCTTTTGCCTGTGTCTATGTGCCTGTGGTTCTGTCAGTGTGATCATGTGATGTATCTGACCCCAGGAATGTGTCAATAAAGTTTCCCCTTCCTGGGACAATGAATTCACGGTGTTCTTATTTCAATTTCCAGTAGTGTATTTCCGAAACGGCGAAACGTATCGATTTTTTTCTCAGCAGTTATTTCTCAGCAACCAACCCTGCTATACCCTTAGAAGCTTTTCAGACTGTTTCTGAGCATCTTGTATAATACGCAGCCTGTAGGATATCTGAATAAAAATTCATGTCCTTCAGATCATTATTTGAAGAACCCTATTTTTAAAAGAGTGTAATAAAAATGGTATCTGTGAGCAGTCATAGAAGATTTTATTAAGTCTTTTTTCAAGAATAACTAATTCATCTGCTTGTGATTGTAATCATACAGCTAATTTACAGCATATTCGTTGGTGTTCATCTGATTAAAGGTTCTTTTTCGTTATTCGAGGACATAGGTTATAAATGCCAGATGCAGCCAGCTGTATATCAAGTTTATTTCAGATTTATATCTGCACAGCAAGGAAAGGAAAGGGATTGGTTTTAAATTGTTCGTTTCTATGTTTGCCATGAATATAGGCTAGCTGCACATTATTGTGAACTTAGAAGACGTAATGATAGATTCTTTTGAAGATGATTAGTATCGAAATACACGACACGGTTCCGTGATAGCTGAATTCAGTGTCAAATTTGGAAGGTGGACAGGTTTGAGGCAGTGAGAGTATAAATAACTGGAATTGTATGTCAATAGGAATATTGAATCCACTGAATGAACCGGGTAAATAGTGAACGTGACCGAGAAATGATAGAAATGTTGGACGGGAGTACTACTAGGGAGGAACCTTTCGTGAAGAATATACTAGAGCTCTCATGATGAAGACCATTTAAACTAGTTATCATCACACGTGACAGATTTCTAGTGATAGACGATACAAAACGTAACCGCATTCTACGATACTATGTACTCAAAGTACATATTTCATGCTGTACTAAACATCTCTGCCATTCTTTCCTCTTCGTTATTTACATTTTTCTTTCTATTTCATCCTTTTTACCATCGTCCAGTTTCCGTCTCATTTATCTATTTTCTATACTTCCACATTCTTTAATTTGGAGCAATAATGTTCTGAATTTATCATTTGTGGCTCTGCCAATATGCCACGTACATTCTGTAACAAATTCTTGAGGTGATTTATTTGCGAGATTTCCAAAGAGGAGGAGAGCTTGAAAATAAATGACAGCATGGTGCCCAAGCTAGCGATCGTGTCTTGGATATAGTGGTTTCTGCTCGCCCCTTGCTACCCCATGTCGTTGATCACTGCCGACGCCGTTATCCTGAGAGGCAACCTCTTACTCCTCCCTTTCAGCAGGGAGGCTTCTGATAACAGTCAACGCTGTGTTCGAGTTTCTTAAAACTCTGACCAAAAATGTAGACAATGCTCTAGTTAAGTAGATTTTGGTACCGACTAGGTGTACGTTTAGGATATAACTTCTTTTACTACCCCACGTAAAAAACACTCATGTTAACACAACTTGGCCGGCCAGAGTGGCCGAGCGGTTCTAGGCGCTTCATTCTGGAACCGCTTTGCTGCTACGATCACAGATTCGAGTCCTCCCTCGGGCATGGATGTATGTGTTGTCCTTAGGTTAGTTAGGTTTAAGTAGTTGTAAGTTCTAGGAGACTGGTGACCTCAGATGTTAAGTCCCATAATGCTTAGAGCCATTTTTTTACCACAACGTGTGAACATATACACGCTCTATGTTCTTCTAGTCTCGTTAAAGTGTTTCACTTATACTTCCAGTTATTTTCTCATAGTAATCACCAACATCATCGTCACCTGACAAATAATTTCTGTATAATGTATTACTTTAGTTACAGGACAAGTAAAAGTTACTTGGTGTTCGTCTGAAGTGAACGACGAATGCATCATTCCTTGCTATCCAATATGTTTTGCGTAGTAGTCGCTGAGGAGCAGTAAATAAATTTTGATGATAAAATAATTTTCGTACTTACTTTTAACTATGGCGAGAAAGTGTTTGCACAATTTCTCACTAGACAATATAGCTAATAGTATCGTAATGGCACACGTGATTCTTTTCTGAACTGTAAGTTTCCAATGTAAATTAGAAGATTCTGGTCTGGTCTCTTTGATGGGGGTGTGTTGGTGACAATATTCTGCTGACTTTGGGCTATTTCAAGGTACTCGGTGAACGCTGCGTTTCAGAGCTGAAGTACAAAAGCATCCCCTTCTTTCCCCACTGTACGATCGGTAGAAAGAACTGAAATTATACAACGAAATCTGTCACGGCCGGTATTTACCTCATGGCTAATATTTGTTTTATGGACGTAAGGCCATGGTCCAAGGCATAATTCTCTGTCTAACGTTTCGTCTTCCACTGCTGGGTACGTCATCAGAGTAACTATTCAGCAAGCTGTTACAGATTCAAACAATCTCAGGAAGCCGAAATGTTTATATGTATCCACGCAACACTCGATTCATGACGTCATCAGACAGCTGCCTGAGAGTTGCATCGAAGTATACTACGGAACTTGTACAGTGTAAGAGTTCGAGCTGTTTGTTTCATTAGGCCGAATTGAGGAAAAGGGAAAGAGGTCAATTTTCACTTTTAGATGTGCAGGCAATTAGAAAACGTGAAGGGACTTTGAAGCAAAAATCTAAACAAAACCCACTCATATGGATAGATATCTCCACGAAAATTCAAACATAAAACAGAAGTGATCAACACATTATTGGACTGCACTGGTAGAATCTATGAACAACTTCACTTGGAAGACGATCATTTAACAATGGTCTTCAGGAGAAACGGCTCCTTTGATAAAGGGATAAATGGGAACTACACCACAAAAGGTCCGGGGGGTTTCAAATAAAAAGAAACAATTAACGGCATATTTCTCCTTACGTTAGTAAAAACTATCACAGTTCACATCAGCAAAGTTCTCAGAAGGCACGGTTTTGATACAGAGGACAGAGGTTAAATCAACAAGTAAGCTATGTGAATATTTGAACACAGAAGAGACCTCTGTTCATCGCGTTCCGGAGCAGGAATATATAAAATCCCATGTACTTGAAGCCAAATGTACATAGGAACTACAAAAAAAATCATTAACCCCTGCCTAAAGGAACACACGTTCAATATCACGCCTAGAGAAAACGGATAAATCAGCAGTAGCAGGTCAAGCACTAGGACAGGGAAGCCACCAGTTTCGTTTCTCTAAGATTACGGCTTTAGCAAGACGTAACACTTACTACGGTAGGGTGTACAGAGAGGACATTGAAATTATAAAGCACCAAACCAATTGCAGTAGAAAATAAGAAGGACTCAAATTAGACAAGTTGTGGGCCTTAGAGATTAATAAAACAAACAGCTCCAACTCACCGACACAACAAACTCCACAGCATACGTCGGCGTGACTCCGCGATCTGACGAAATGAAGCGCACCATATAGCGGAGAAGTAAGTAAAATGTTTAATAGGCTGTTATTTTTATTATAGTACATTAACTTCGTGTTTTGTGCGGTACCAGCGATAATGTTGATGAAAATTATGCTTTCAACAGCAGAAATGCACTATATCACTAAGGAGCAAGATCCATTTATCTCAGACCTTCACTGTCGCGACTAGAATATGCCGTCCTTCTTGTACTACCGCATCCCATGCCGTTAAGTGGCAGTTCCTCCATTGCAGACTTTTATATATTGGCATTTTTCACGAAATAATCAAACTTTTTGTAATTTGAGTATTACATTGATATTTTCCTGGTATTCGCCTTTACCTATACACTAGTGAAAGTGTTGTTTGAAACATTATAATGGTTTCATGCCAGTTATGTGTTTGACTTTAGGGGAGATTGTATTTCCGTGAATTCTGTCCAGTAATGTCGTCTCGCATAAATATAAATATGAGTCTTTTCTATCTCGTCGTTTGAAACAATACGCACAGTACATGCAGTTCTTCAAAACAAAGGAAACGCGATGGACAAACAGTGGGTCCTCACGGAAAGCGACGTGTGGGAATGTTTTCGCAGTGATACGAACTAATGCAAACGTGAGTGGATTCAACTGGCCTCCAATCTGAAGGTGATTACAACTATCGGCACATATTTTGTAAGTGCATAGATCCTTAACGAATCTCACTTCGTTCGTGCCATCAATCGACATTCTCCGGAGGATTGTGAGAACCTATCCGTAATAACACAGTCATTCACTGCCACTGAGCTGATGAAAGCATCAAAGCGTAATGACACATCTTAAGGTTGGAAATAGCTGCGCACTAATACATCACCACGATGAAATCCTTAGCATCATTACAGTTGTGTGACTGTAATTCCTAGATGTACGTCTATCCAAATAACTACAAAGTGTATTAAACTGAATACATATTGATTTGTCAAACTGTATTGCATGTACAGGGTGTTTCAAAAATGACAGGTATATTTGAAACGGCAATAAAAACTAAACGAGCAGTGATAGAAATACACCATTTGTTGCAATATGCTTGGGACAACAGTACATTTTCAGGCGGACCAACTTTCGAAATTACAGTAGTTACAATTTTCAACAACAGATGGCGCTGCAAGTGATGTGAAAGATATAGAAGACAACGTAGTCTGTGGGTGCGCCATTCTGTACGTCGTCTTTCTGCTGTAAGCGTGTGCTGTTCACAACGTTCAAGTGTGCTGTGAACAACATGGTTTATTCCTTAGAACAGAGGATTTTTCTGGTGTTGGAATTCCACCACCTAGAACACAGTGTTGTTGCAACAAGACGAAGTTTTCAACGGAGGTTTAATGTAACCAAAGGACCGAAAAGCGATACAATAAAGGATCTGTTTGGAAAATTTCAACGGACTGGGAACGTGACGGATGAACGTACTGGAAAGGTAGGGCGACCGTGTACGGCAACCACAGAGGGCAACGCACAGCTAGTGCAGCAGGTGATCCAACAGCGGCCTCGGGTTTCCGTTCGCCCTGTTGCAGCTGCGGTCCAAATAACGCCAACGTCCACGTATCGTCTCATGCACCAGAGTTTTCACCTCTATCCATAAAAATTCAAACGCGGCAACCCCTCAGCGCCACTACCATTGTTGCACGAGAGACATTCGCTAACGATTTAGTGCACAGGATTGATGACGGCGATATGCATGTGGGCAGCATTTGGTTTACTGATGAAGCTTATTTTTACCTGGACGGCTTCGTCAATAAACAGAACTGGCGCATATGGGGAACCGAAAAGCCCATGCTGCAGTCCCATCGTCCATGCATCCTCAAAAAGTACTGGTCTGGGCCGCCATTTCTTCCAAAGGAATCATTGGCCCATTTTTCAGATCCGAAACGATTACTGCATCACGCTATCTGGACATTCTTCGTAAATTTGTGGCGGTACAAACTGCCTTAGATGACACTGCGAACACCTCGTGGTTTATGCAAGATGGTGCCCGGCCACATCGCACGGCCGACGTCTTTAATTTCCTGAATGAATATTTCGATGATCGTGTGATTGCTTTGGGCTATCCGAAACATGCAGGAGGCGGCGTGGATTGGCCTCCCTATTCGCCAGACATGAACCCCTGTGACTTCTTTCTATGGAGACACTTGAAAGACCAGGTGTACCGCCAGAATCCAGAAACAATTGAACAGCTGAAGCAGTACATCTCATCTGCATGTGAAGCCATTCTGCCAGACACGTTGTCAAAGGTTTCGGGTAATTTCATTCAGAGACTACGCCATATTATTGCTAATCATGGTGGATATGTGGAAAATATCGTAGTATAGAGTTTCCCAGATCGCAGCGCCATCTGTTGTTGACAATTGTAACTACTGTAATTTCGAAAGTTTTTCTGCGTGAAAATGTACTGTTGTCCCAAGCATATTGCATCAAACGGTGTATTTCTATCGCTGCTCGTTTGGTTTGTATTGCCGTTTCAAATATACCGGTCATTTTTGAAACACCCTGTAGGATTCCACTATCAGTGGATGCTGTAGGTACTGGTTCCACTGAAACAAACTACGAGATTGGTTTCTCAGTTCAGAACTAATCGCGATGAATTTGCATCTGATTCTGTCTGTTATTTTGGATCAATTTTCCTCTGTGTCACTGACTCTAGCTGAAGAAACAAAAGAGTATTTCATAACATATAATGGTAAGTATACATATAAATCTTTCTAACGTCATAAGAGAACACCGTTACTAAAAACTGAAATAATGCTGAGGGTACAGTCAGACGGAGTTATGCAACATGGCACATTCCATATGCTATGTAATGGTCAGCTTGCTTATTGCGGAGCCCCTTCTGTTAGCCGGAACGATCTCCTGCATAGCTCTGACTTCAGTAACAAAGCATTTTGGTGTAATACACGAAGCATCAAAACATGGCCCAAATTAAGCTGGACGCATAAACAGTCCAATTTCATTCAACGAAGAGGCAGCGCGTTTTCTTGGACCTCATGAATTTTGACGTGCGTCCCACTTATCTCGACGCATTCAACCTGACTGTCCGCCTCGTGAAGGCCCGTTGTGTGCCCCGGCGACAAAGGACAATAAAAGTTGTTAAAACACGCGTCACTCGCCACTGGAGAGGTAATGAGAATTTATGTCAAATGCCACACCTCCGCCTACGTCCCAGTGGGGGAGGAATAGGAGGAAAGAAGGGAAGAGAAGGGAAAGGAGGTGGTGGGAGGTTGGTGAGTGGCGCTAACCCGGCCAGCGGCGCCTAATGAAAAGTAAGTAGTTGAGTATTCAGCGGCGCCGCCTTCTAAATCAGAGCGGGCGGCGATCGGCGCGCCTCCAGCTCGCCGTTCCCCAATCTAAATGCGTCCCGCCGGACAATCAAAATAATTAATTTGTCACTTGGCCTGCGCGCGCGACTCGTATTAATTACACAGCGGCCGAGGCGCTGGCCGGAATTCGTAACGAAGCGCTTCGCCTCGATTCCTACGCGGGCCGCGGGCCTCAGCCGCCAGCCCTGCGCACCCTATCGGAATTCTTAACAATGCTCCCGCGCTGCACTAACGAGCTTCTGAGAAGTCAGCCTTTCTGCTGATGAAATTTCTGCGCTTTTTTTCAGACGTTATGCCCTAAGAAACTGCTACAACGCATTCCCGGCATCTTCACAACGACAGCGTCTCGGAAGCGGCAACTTCTCAAACTTTCGTGAAGAGTATTCGGCTCGCATTTCCCAAATTTATTTCCCAAATCTGTTTGCAAATACTGTGTTTCTCCACCAGTGCAGACAAGAGTATAGCAATCTAATATTACATAATCAGAACTTGTGCATAGATACGTAAGTCAGACTAAAAACGGGAACATAAGGCACACTGTAACAGGGCGAGAACCATATGATTGTAACAGTGAGCTAGAGCCAAGAGACTACAAGAAAGTAGACAGGAGACCCACTTTTGTTACTAGTTCACGATATATCTCCGAGAGTACCAATGGATCTGAATTCAATGGTAATATCACGATATTTGTTACCTGTGGCTGTGGATCTGTCTTCTGCCCATTCATCCACGACCGACAATAACGTCTCTTCGTTCTGCTTCTTACTGTCTTGGATAATGATGGATTAAGTTCCATCGTTCATCGAAGCGGTTGTTGTCCAGCAATCATACATAATTTCTATCTTTATCTGTCAGATTCAGCTAAAGATTGCAAGTATATCCTTCCACATATCAGTCTTGGTACAGCGGCTGTAGCAGATGGTTAAAATGTATTTCCTGCAGATTTTCGTCTAGTCAAAGGCACCACACTGAAACGCTTTCTAGCGTGTTTGTTTCGATGTAATGCTGCATATTGTCACATATTGTCACTTCACCGCATAGCTCTCCACGTAATGAAAGATTTCATGACTTACAATTATTAACCAGTGGCTGGCTGGACTCTGCTGAGTATGCTCAGAGACAAGGAAGACAACTGTGTCCTCTAGTTCGCATTTGGCCACGATTCTATCGGGGTGCGTTATAAAATATGCGTTCGTGGGTAAAATAAACGTTGTATTTAGTAACCGATTCTTCGTAGAACAACTTTATAATTAAAATGATAACTAAGATACTCTGTGTGTTCTGCATTACTAATTTATTTGTTAACCATTTTTCGGCTTATACGTCCATCGTCACGCATTAACTGATAATCGTCACGAAAGAGGTTTCAGTAACATTACACGTGAACAACATTGAGAAACATGGTTCACTGCGTCACAGAGTAGAAATTTTCTTTGGCAGTGCACTGGGTATACAACTAAAATTTTAAACTTACGTAGTATATAAATATGAACGTATCAGACCAGAAAAACATGAGCCCTGAAGTTATTCAGGCTGTTCTTCAGTAAAGTTTATCTACTTCATTTTATCGTGATTGTTAATTTCATTACCAAGTTATACAGACACTGTTTCTCCTAGGATCGTTGTTAACGTTTTTCTAGTTCCTTCTCTTTTTATTTTCGAAGTTTTCGAGTTTAATAATTCCAATTACATTACCAATACACTGCCAAAGAACCATTTACTCTTCGTTCATACCTCACTCTCGATGTTTAGTATCTATCTATATGATGTTCACAAATGTAGCACCGCCTTGGATGACGATTGCCTTGTAAATTTATAATCGGTTAACAAAATAAATTAATACTGCAGAACATACGTAATAACGCACTTTCCATTTATAATCACTAGTTTGATTCACTGTTGCAGTCCCCCGTAAGTTATGGAGTTATTACTGGTTCCGTTCCCACTGACATTTTCAGGTAACAAACAATAACAGATGGTAACAAATCATCAGTTGGGTCTCAAACGTAACAAAGGATTACTTGCAAAATATATATGTTAATAATGACTGGAGTAAATCAGTACTGAAGTCATCTTGTTCTATAATGCAACATCTGTATGGAAAGTATGAAGCACTAGCAGAAGTTAAATAACCAAGAATTAGGTGGGCAGGGTATGTGCAACGAGTTCCAGGAGCTAGAGGAGTGAAGAAGGTAATCCAAGTAAAATCGGACGGAAAGAAATTAACTGGAAGGCCTATAAAACGATGAGTAGAAATCGAAGCATATATGCGAAACACTGCGAAAGTTCCAATTTACAATGGCTGCCCCGCTCCCAACGTGCACAAACTAAGAACAGCGTGTCGTGTGTTTTCTTGAGTAGTGATTGTACGAAACACATTGAAATCCATCGGCGAATGGAAGTTCATCATGGTTAATTTTGTTATCACTGCAGCAGGTTTAAGAGTGGAGTAGGAAGTTCGGAAATGGTGTGACTGCCATTACAGATGATTTCCGCCCACGTCAAGCACACCACATTCTGACAACAGGGTATATTGCCGTAGCAGAAACCATTGTAATGAAAAATCGCCTTTTAACTATGGGTGAAACAGACATCAATCTGAAAATCAGTCATGGCTCAGCTCATCACATTATTAATGACCTTGGCAGGTTTCACAATGTGTCGGTCACGGCATTTCACTCCAAAACTGAGAGAGCGACGCAGTGACGAACGTATGTGAAGAAGCGGGTGGTGCCCTAAAACAGAAGGTGACGACTTCGTTGCGAGAAGCGTTACAAATGATGAAACCTGAGTTCATTGCCAGAAACGCGAAAGCAAGAGAGCAAACACGGAATTGGGTCATCCATCATTACCAAAACTAAAGAAGTTCTGGGTACAGCCATCTGCAAGACGGATTATGCTAACATTCTTTTGGGATGAACAAGGCTTAGCCTTCGAACGCTACAAGCCTAGGGTGAACACCATCGCAATGCGTCATATGCAGATTTGTTTACAAACCAGCTATGGCCTGCAATTAGAACAAACATGCAAGCCTGCAATAGTCATTTTGCCACGCAGTGCAATGCGCTGCTCGACCTCGTAGTGCCAGTTCCACAGTAGCAGCCATCACTTATGTTCTGTTGTATACTCTCCCACATCCAATATACTCATCAGCCCACAGCCCATGTGATTTGTAAGTAGGCTGTTTAAGTTTTTTTTATTGGTAACGCCACATAGCGCTCTGTATGAAAATCGCTGGCTGTGCTGTGTGCAGTCTTTGGCAGGTTTGCATTGTTGTTTGGTATTGTAGTGTTGGGCAGCTGGATGTTAGCGGCGCGTAGCGTTGGGCAGTTGCAAATGAACCGCCAGCAGTGGTGGATATGGGGAGAGAGATGGCGGAGTTTTGACAGCGTATGATCTGGACTTGTGTCCATTAGAGTGAATAAATTTGTATTACTGGATGTTGCGCGCTATTAAGGTAAATATATTGTTTGTTCTCTATCAAAATCTTTCATTTTCTAACTATGCCTATCAGTAGTTAGTACCTTCAGGAGTTAGAATCTTTCATTTAGCTGGCAGTAGTGGCGCTCGCTGTATTGCAGTAGTTCGAGTGACGAAGATTTTTGTGAGGTAAGAATTCATGAAAGGTATATGTTATTGTTAGTCAGGGCCATTCTTTTGTAGGGATTACTGAAAGTAAGATTGCGTTGCGCTAAAAATATTGTGTGTCACACAAGTGAATGTCTGAGAACGTTCATTTTTGCTCAGCTGTTTGAAAATCAAATAACATAAGATGTTTATCAGCACAGTAATTCATAAAATTTTCTAAGGGGACCTTTCAGATTAAACAGTTTGCATATCTCCTGGAGGCAACAGGAGAGTAGAAAAGCTATGGGGAGAAGCTGCCCACACGACAGCGAGAATGTTTTGCGGGAGGAATCGTTCCGCTTCCTGAACGCTGGAAGAAGTGTGCTGAATATCAGGTAATCTCAATACTTTCTAGTTCCGTCGTTCTACTGCTCCATGTTTTGTTTGTGTACTACTATCTTTCGGACAATAATCAAAGAACATCCTTTCTTACTTTAATTAATCTTTTATTTGAATTCTTTTGGATAATAAGGGGGATGTATTCGAATTCTTACTTCATTAAAGTATATAAATTGTTTTGTGGATATTCCAGATTCCTTAAGCCCTGTATGTCAGTTCAGTGTTACATTCAAGAAGTGGTATGAATCAGTTACATCCTACAGGAAACAAAGCGCAACACAGAGCAGACTGACAGATCAATAAGGAATGTCCGACTTCCTGAATCTGGTGAAACTGTGAACGAACTGTTATTCAGAATGAACTGATTTAATTCTCGTATTGTATCTAATACAGTGTCTCTCAAGGTGTCACTTCTTTCAGAACCCATGGACACTATAATGCCTATACTGTCATAAAGGGACAGATGTTTCGAATATTTTTAAAAAAAGAATGTCATTCCTTAAGCGGCATATCTGTTCTGTGAGGACTGTACATCATAATTACTATGACTTCTCTGCTTGCGGTTAAGGACGAGAATAGAACATTCTTTACCCCTTTAAGTGTTATGATAGTATGTTCATCGTTCTTTAAATGGAATTATTCTTTTGATGACGAGCGCTGAGTCACTCCGCCTGTCTTCTTTGTCATGTCTCTCGATATGTGGTCCTCGCAGACAGAATGCTGACTTGACTTTAAAGCACGTGTCACCCGCTACCGTAAAAATTATTTACTTTTTCTACAAATTCATCCACAATTTCAGTCGTTACCGACTCCTTGCTCTATTTCAATACAATCAATTTCTTTAAACGAAATACAATTAATAAGGCCGAGTAATACACGATTATTCTATTTCACCGTTGATAACACTGCAGATATCCTAGTGGTAATAATAACATTCTGAGGCACATTATGATGATTCAATTATTTTGTAAATCGCTCACACACAGAAATTAGTTATTCAACGATCTGATCATGTGTACTTGATGTCTGAAAACATTCAGGTAGTACACAGCCCTCTGGTCAACATTGCTTCTGCGAGCTCGGTAACTGTGTTACGAATTTTTTAATGATTCAGACTGTGTTTCTACGCCTTAGTGGACACTCTTTATCTGCTTAAACGTACGAAGTTTCTGTGATACAAGTCTTACCGTAGGTGTGTTTTACGTACTTTGAACCGCTGCTGTATGTTACACGTACACGTAGAACTTCGGATGTTGTTCTACGCTTATAACGCATTGCTGTCTGTGGCTACTTCTCCGTATATCCTTCATGATGTGGCTTTTTCCTTCTGCCAGTATCCGGAAGTTTAATTTTGATATTCATTATTTATTATCTTCACATACTTAGTATGTCCTGGTTCAGTTACAGTGACGGAAAAAAATTGGCAACACCAAAAAATTATTAGTGTCGAATGAGGAAAGTCAGTGAATGCGTTTGTGTAGGTAATATATTTAAGTGATTAACACTCTTAAGATCACAGGTTAATGTTCGCCCGCAATAAGCAATTGCAAATGTGAAAAGCTGATACATTAATAAGCGGTGTAAGCGTCAGAATACTGAATGCAAGCGTGAAAAGTGCATGCATTGTGTTATACCGATCCCGGATTTCAGTTTGTTGGATGCAGTTCCATGACTGCTGCATTTGATCAGTCAATACAGGAACGGTTAATGCCATTTGTGGAAACCACTAGAGCTGTTCTCAGATAACGTCCCATATACGATTTGTCCTCCTATTAGGTCACGTTTAACACCAACGAAGTCGCAAAATGGCTATGGTTTCCGGCCAGTAGAATTGCGGGAAGCTGTCCTTGAAGTAACCGATTTGTAACTGTTCTTCGTGTCACTGTGGTGCCTAGTGCTGTTCAAATTGATACTGTAGATACAATACGATGCACCACAGCTATATGCCCAACACGGCGGTTTTCCCTGTTTCTAACGCCACGTGGTTTTACGGAGCCCGGTTTCCTTGTGACTGTACAGTCTCGTGACTACTCAGCACTCCCTGATTAAAGAAAGCCTGCTCACGTTGTTCGTGACGTTACAAAATGGCGACAGCAGTAGTCTGTAAACATTGTAAACATCGAGGTGCACGTTATTGTATCGTAATTTAGCTCGTTCTTGAGTGGAGTTACCGTGTGTTAAACGTGAATTATTTTTGTTTCCTCAGTGTGCACTATACCGTACGATTTAAGTGTTCTGTGAAGTCTCACTATTGATATAAGGCCGTTTCGTTTTTATGTGCCAAATTGTAGACGCAACTACGATGGAGGCCCTACAGTATCTCTATTGAAATTTCCGGAGGATGAAGCAACGAGGAAGAAATGGTTATCAAGAATTCACAGAAATAACATTACTCCTTCTGCAAGTTCAAGGGTGAGTGTTTTGTGTAGGTTTTTAAAACAGTTTAATTTTAACGAGGAAGAGTATTGTTTATCATGATTATTTTCTTGAAATGTTGGCCCCTCTCGATATTAGCTTCCTTACATTACGTAAATTTATATCCGCAAGAGTAAGCAGTAGAAATTTGTATAAAACTGATAACTGAGTGCTGCAGAGGTTTCTTCGATAACATCAGATTTGCTGTACTGCATATACATGGCACTACTTTTCCTCGTTAGTAATGTCGCTAGTAAAACAAATCAGTCTATTATGAAGTTTGATATATATATACGTAAGTAACTTCTACATGGCTAACAGTAGTATTTAGTTCTGTTTCCTGCTGTAAAAGCTTTCAGTAAGCTGCCAGTTAACAGAAAGAAAATCCTTAGTGCCGACCAAGTAAATCAAAGCGAAGTTCAGTGTAACTATCATAGTAGCACATCTATGATAAATTTGCTGTAGCAATCTGATTTTCAAAACCCCGGTTAGCAGTTTTGGACATAACACTGAAAAATGTTTCTGATCTTACTGAAGCGAAATAACTATTTTTCTTTAGAAATGTATAGAATGACCATAAAAGGGAGAAATGCATGTGTAGGTTATAGCAAATGGAATGACAGAAACAATTTTTGTGTTCAAGGATTTATAGTGTGCGCAGTTACACTACAAAAAATCTGTGAATACATGTGTAAAAAGAAATGTAACAAGTGCCATGCATCAGTTATTTTTGCAGATTGTCTTCATTTCTGGGTCTGAATTTCAGATGGAAGCAGGTGACCCACCCTTCCCTCTTTAAGTACGAAATTAAATTGTTTGAAAGTAGTTGTGTGCGTATGTTTCTGCTAATATGCTACACATAAGTGGCAGTGGTTTAGCTTTCTTAAGACTGTCAGCTCCTGTGTATGAACTGACTGTGAATTAGTAGTTGCCAAAATGGCTCACAGATACAACGTAAAAACACTATTCCTTAAAATGATTCGTAGTTAGACGGATTACAGAAAGGTTTTGATAGGTATATAAATACACAACTCTTAGTACTTGCCCATAAACATATGTATTATCATCATTACTAATTTTTAACATTCGAGCGTTTTACAATATGAAATAACTTTAATATACTCTAGAATAAGTAAACTTCTTTACTCTTCCAACTTTTTGTACTTTTTCTCGTGAATTTATCGCCATGATCGATTTGCGTATGTTCCATATTCCCCCATGTTCCATATTCACGATTTCTTAGTTATACAGTACTTTCTTTGCGATAAGAGGGTTGTTGTGTTTGTACAGCAAGACACTAACTTTATATAGTACATATAGCGGTTTTGATAAATCTGTTATGAAATAAAAATACCTGGTTGTGCAATTTCCATTACTTATTCATTTGTATTTACAGCTATGCCGTGTCCATTTTTGGAAAGACGATGTGTGAAACACAAATTTGGGATGAAAGCACAGGATAGTTATTATGTGCCCCCTCCAAAACCACGTTTGAAGTCAGGTGCAGTTCCATCGATATTCGCAGACTGTCCTCACTACTTATCAAAAGAAGACAGCAGACGTGAAGGGCCAGAGGAGAAAAAGCTTAAGCTATAAAATGAACAATTGGCAGGAGCACTAAAGTACAGTCTGTTTACTAAAAAAGGCTACTATGAAGCTCTGAGATTCAGTTCTTTAGAAGAGTTACTGTTATGTGCCAAAGAAGTGGAATTGCCCTCTGAGTGGAGTTTAACTGCAAGGCAGAGTGAGTTCGTGTATTTTTTGAAGATCACAAGAAACCTAGCACCACTGATTATGCATTACGTTGTAGATACAGATTTAAACATTTCATTATTCAAGAAAAATTTGCAGTTTAAAGTATTAGTGAATAGGTCTATTCCTGAAGTAATAAACAATATACAAGAAATTGTGAGTCTGTTGTAAGAGTTTTTAGACTCAGTTTCTGGGTGCTCAGAACGTTGCAGAGAGACTATATTAGGTAGTGAGAGACAGTTTAGAGGTGCTAATAAATAATGTAGAGGAGTGTGAAAAGGAAATATTGGAATTTGTATCTCAACAAGATAGGCTTACAAATGTCAAAACATTTAATTATAGTCTTAGTTCCACATTCTTATGTTTGGCTGTTTATTGTTTTCTATTTCTTCTCATGCCTATAAGTTTGTATGTAGCAGTTAATTATTGAAAATGCTACATCCAATTACTCTACATAGAGTCTGCTGCAGATTTAATGTAAACCCAAGACATGTAAAGTTTGTGTTAAATAACTTTCTTTCTTATGCCAAACAGAAATTTCAGTATTTGAATGTCAGTGGAGTCAATGTTATTTTTAATGTTTATGAAATTCATCTAAACTCTTATATTATTACAAAGGAGGCAGCATATTGGGCATGTCGTATAAATCAGAACAATCTGCCAATTCAGCGTTTGTGTTTATGTTTCAGAGTGTAAGGACTGATTATAGAGATGTTGTTCACATCACAACTGAAAACCATTTCTACTTTGTTGTTATATGAAGTATTGTTACCATTATAAATGGCCTTGAACTTATTGAACCAGTGTCATGTTTTCTGTGGAGAAAGTTACTAATATTGTTTTTAAACATCCATGTGACCCTGATCATCCACTTTTCTTTGTAATCGACCCAGTTCACATATTGAAATCTAAAAGAAATATGTGGCTGAATCAAAAAAATTGAAGACAGAGGTATGTTCTATGCTTAGTTTCCAGTCAGAATGGAACTGGTACAAAATAAGTTTTCTGTAGCTCTTTTAAGAGGCTAAAAAAGCTTTATGACATAGATTCCAGTTATATTGTCAAATATAGTCATACATTTACTCTGAAATCGATTTTCCCTACATCATTAGAGAAACAGAGCATTAAGCTAGTTTTGCAAATATTTAATCAACATATATCAGAGGGCCTTGAGGTAGGTAGCAATAAGTTCAACTTCCAACATGGATCATCAACAGCTGAGTACATTAGAACAATAATAATAAAATTATCTGAGATAATGATTGTCAAATCAGTGTTTAGAGGGTAACAAAAGCAGAATTCATATATGAACCGTTAAACAGCTGATAGGTCTTTATGAAATTTTTGCCAGATTTTATAGACTGGCTTCATGTGTGGAAGGCTAAAGGTCTGTCAATTGCTTTTCTTACAAGAAATACATTTTTTGCCATTTGGCACACAACATACGCCATTACACAAATTCGTTATTATTACACTGAAGGAATAGGTATGCTGTCTTTATTGACAGCCAAGATTAAAACGGATGTGCTCGAGCGGCGTTTTGGTAAATACAGACAGCTAGCAGGTTCATTGTATAACGTTTCAGTGACACAGGTTTATGAAGTCGAAAAGAAGCTTTGCATTAAAACCTAATGCTTCTGCTTCCATTAAAATTTTAATGTTTTCAGAGGTTGAGGAGACAGTCTCTGTGGACATAGAAGTCAGTGGAAATGAGGAAAACGTTTTGTCATTGACAGACATTACAACTTCGTTTACTTACATTGCAGGCTATTGTGCTCACACAGTAACAAAAATGTTGAAATGTGAGATTTGCCTTAGTGAAATTACTATTGATAAAGAGTTGCATATGAATGAACATTTTAATTTAATACAGCGATTTGACAATGGAGGATTAAAATATCCATCAGACACTGTTTTGAATACTGTTGTTTATAGTTATGTTGTCATAAGTGTATTACTTAAAGATCATGAACGATATTTTCTTTCCTGCAGTAATCAGCGTGCTACTGCATGTGCCTTATAACTTGCTGCTATCAGAGAAACTGACATTGTGTTATTTGATGAAATTTGCTCCAATGGGCATTCATCTCACACAATAATGCACGATGTTGTTTGGGTTGGTGTCAATCCATTTTTTAATGACTATTGTAAAAAAAAATAAGGGAACAGAAATTCGAAAAATAACCAGCGAAAACTTTGAAATCTTTCTAATAAATTTTTCCGCTTATCACAAATAGAAGTTAATGTGTGAAACTATTCTTTTGTATTTCCCTTAGTGACATACATGTAGCAATGAAACTCTTTATTTCAGCCATGTATTGTTATGTCATTGATACAGACTGATAAATAAGCAATTTCCAGTTGTAACGGTTCCTCATTTTCACTTTGCATTGGTGTATAAAGATGATAAGCAAAAAAAAATCTTGCCTAACATATTGACACTTTTTAGCTCTATTTTAATGGCATGTTACACATTTGATACCGTGTTCAACAATAGAGGCACCTCTGTAAGAGGTTGTGCTGTTATTTTGATGGTACATTTGTCTCAACAAATTTGCAGGAATAATTCCATGTCTGTATGCCCAGCCATTTCCGAAAGAAACATTTTAGCTTATACATTAGCATATATTTCAAGACATTGCACTGTTTCTGGTTTTAAATAACACTACCAGCAACCACAATTTGAATTTGCTTTTTAAAATACGTTGCATTTAAAAGTTGTAAGTTTCCATTCAGGTGTTGCACGTGTCGAATTTTTGATCAGTGCAGTTGAAATGAGATGCTGAATGTATGAAAGTCTTCTTTTCTTCCGATCGTCATTTCATTAACCCTTTGTTACTGTGTAAGGATTTTGCACACACTAGTTGTTGTATTTCGCAGAATTGCCATGAGATGGCACATAATTAGTTTCTGAACATCTGAGCAACTTACTTCTACAAACTGGTGATGGAATTATGGTAGTAAATGTCAGTTAGCTTGGTTTGTGGAGGCAGAAAGACGTATTTTTGTGTGTCAAAAATGGTTCAAATGGCTCTGAGCGTTATGTGACTTAACATCTTAGGTCATCAGTCCCCTAGAACTTAGAACTACTTAAACCTAACTAACCTAAGGGCATCACACACATCCATGCCCGAGGCAGGATTCGAACCTGTGACCATAGCAGTCCCATGGTTCCGGACTGCAGCGCCTAGAACCAAACGACCACCGCGGCCGGCTTTTTGTGTGTCCATTATCTAATAAATCTTTTCTGAAATTCCTTTGCTCTCTATTTTTAAATTTTTTTTAGTTGGTAATATGTTTTTAACTATGGTGTCAGCATAAATATTAGATTATGCCATAACTGAGTCTGTTACCACAAACTTTATTTAGCTTTCATATTTGTTGACTTTGCCAACTCTCCGTTGAATTATCTCTCTGCATAACCTAAACCTTGGGCTACACTACACAACTTAGATTTGGACGGGGGGAGGGGGGGGGAGTAGTGTTAAATATCATACAACACTCACTACCAAAACATGTCAGAGCTGCTGCCAGATAAAATATGAACTGCAAAATTTTCTCACATAAAATTAACTTCTGCTTTCATTTCTTCAAGCACAGGAAAGTTAAGCATTCATAGCACGAGGCGAAGTTCTTAGGATAAGGTATGAACGTCAGTCTACAGATGTCACATGTAAATGAACATTATAACGCTTAAATGCAATTTTTGTTTTTACTTGTGACGCAGCTTAACTGAAATCAGAGCGAGATACTATAAAGCTGGGACTGTGAAAACTGTGATGTCTCGCACATTATTATTTCTAAAAGACACGTGATTTCCTGCCCATCTCCAGTGGGAAAGGTGTTTCAGTAGAGGAGAAGACAATTAGCGATCATTGTTTGCGGCAAATATTACATGTCATCTATCTATATAACTAAAAATGACTACAATATGAGTTTCTTCATTATTTCTCTTACTTTTGTCAATGCGAGCATCAGGAAACTGAAACGATTCTCTCTTCATAACTATTAAGGCTAAGAAAGTGAAATTTTTATTGATAGTCGCTAATATGATGCTGTCTATAACATAATTTGAAAATATTTACTGAAATACTGCCAGCCTACGGAAAAAAGCGAATTCGGCGAAATATATAAAGTAGGCATGTCATAACTTCCTGGCAACAATAAACATACTCATCTTGAACAAGTGGGACATTTGATGGAGACGTGTTTGTGTAGTGGAAGCTATACGAACTTTGAAGAACAATAACTTCAAAATGTGCAATTCTTCTTCTTTTGCTGCCTTAAGATTATTGCAATTTAAAAGAAGTTTCTCACCAAACTTGTTTTACTTGGATTTAAAAGCCATCGTATGTGTTCACTGCTGTTTCCTCTTGTTCACATGTTTTGAAGTTCATTGCTATTTTCGCCATTCTTAGAGAAAGATGGATTCGGAAAAAAGTGGTTGCACATTCATCTTTAGCGATTTCTCTTTTACAAACTCGTTTCTTCTTTTATGGTGATTTTGTGCACTCAACTTACGTATATTCCGCAAAAGTAATTGAACAGTAGTTTCACTTGTTCCACACTCAGCACCTGCGCAACTCATTCTCATTTCAGTTTCCTACCACCGCTTTGAACGAAAGAAATAACAGTGCATTTTAAAAATGTAGACCAGAGGAAGAGGCACCAATGACCACAGCAAGATGCGTTATAGGTATATGCGAAACTCTCCAGCCGAAAAACTTATTTTAAACTGCAGTAAACTTTATACGAGAAACTTTGCAAATAAAAGCAAAACTAGTATGATGAAAAACTTCTTTAAATTAGCGATAAGCTTAAGACGAGGAAAAACACAATAACATCTGCTGCGGAAGATTCTCATGCAAATAAACGTACTACATCGCTACGAAACCATGCAAACGTACTGAGACCTAAGTCACATCGCTAGCCAGCCTCGGAGCTCGGACTGCCTCGGATTGCGGAAGTGACTGGCGCACAGGCTTTCTTCCTTCAGGGGGTTCTGGACCACTGCTGCCAGCAATCTTATACAGTGGCAACATTTCTGCTAAGTCTCTCTGCAATATCGTAGAAAAAACATACAGATTCTTGTAGTCCTACAACACGATCTCGTTGAGACAGCGGTGTATTGATAGTGGCTGTTTTCCCGTTAAAGGTATTCTTAATTAACATCTACTCATCATGGACATTTTCAAAGGCAACGACCGTTACAGCGTGTATTTAAAGTAAACCTGATTTGCATCCACATAGGGGCGCTACTAGCGCCACTCTTATGAGACTGGTGTGAAATTTGAATAGACAACATGTTTCAGAAGTAGGAACATACCTAACAACTTTCGCATATGTCGCACAGTTGGAGATAGCTCCTTCCCTCCATCACTGTTCTATCGGTGCATTAGGAACAAGGCGGCCCTAATCCTTAGTAAGAGATTATTAAAAGAAGAAGAGCGTAATGGTGGTCTCCACCAAGGTAAGTTCCCCATTCGAAGATACAGCAGTACCAAGGACAACACATATAAATTTATTTGCCTAAGGTATCAGCAAAACTTTTTAATTTAATGTATATGTAGTCCTCTTCGATGGTTAATCACTATCTTCGCAGAAAATTTCACTAATATACTGGCCTTCTAGGGCGAGTTAAGAATTCGATTTAACGGTCATAAAATAGGACCGCTAAGCATCTAACTACATAGTATTTTTCGTATGAGTGCGTTAATGACAGTGTCCAGTGTATAGCAGGTAGCTACCACATCAAGGAAAGGGGATAGTCACTATGAAGCCGACCACACAGCTGATGCTTGTGCTGTACACTCAGGAAGTACTTTTTGAAGTACAAGCAATTTAGACTTGTAGACTCAAGTCAGGAACAGCTTAGCCTTAGAAAGTCAACAGGACAGATCATGTCTAGTGAGACTGATGCAACTCTCACAGGGCGGTGCACTATCTGATCAAGGGTCACTTGCAGCCCACTCACGTCCTTGAAACCTCCTTAAAAATGTTAGGTTAGAACAGGTGCGCTAAAAGATCAGTTTGATTTCGACTTGGTAAGACACATGTGTGGTTGTGGCATTAATTCTGCAAACACTTATAAAGCGTGTGTTGCCACTTTGATGTTTATTATTAAGATGAGGCACTATTCGGTATTCTTCAAGGCAGTAACCAAATTCTTTACGACAACTAAACAATCTTTCTTTGTTGAACATACTGAAGACACTTTTGGTGAGGTTGCAGCAGTCGAAGGGACGAAGGATCAAAACACTTGCTCTCTACTCAGACAGATGATGTTCAGTCTTCCGACAACCTTGGTAACATATCGGTCTCAGTTACTCTCCATAAACGACTTAACATCATCGAGGGACGCATTTTTCTACGAAACCTCACATTAAAAACGGACAATGATCCCAGCTCTAAATTTGTTTCCTATGTCCTTAATTATCTCTGTAAGACTTTCAACGTCATCCGCCGACCTTTGTTTTTATTTCCCCTTACTGAACTACACTAGTAATAACCTTTCCAATGTTCTCTTTAGTTTGCTTCAATGTTTGATAAATACGCAAAAAAATAATATATGGGATGGGCTAGCACCCTGTCTCAATTCTTCTTTAGTTACTGCCTCCCTTGCATATCTTTTGACTGTTGGAATATGAGTCTATTTCTGTTAAAATTCAGCAAATGTAAATTATTTCATAGACTGTCTACACTGGCAAAAGTTTATAAAAGTTGTAGCTAAAGTTTCAGATACATCTTTAGATGTTTACTTACATTTAAGTGATGAGACATTAATAGAATAAAGTTTACACCAGTGTCCAATTTCCTGTGTAGTCAAGGAATTTTAACTACCCATCTATAGAGGCCTCAGGTGGATGACCTCTACAGCGGCAGTACTGAGTTGAGTTTACAGGCTGTTGTCAGAATGATGACCGAGTACTGCTCGAGGAAACATAATTAATACATGTGCACTTTACGGTAGAATAAACTACAATACTTATTGCGATGCTCTGCAGTGAAAACGCCCCCTTGGGCGTCTGATGATGACAGCATGTGTGGCATCGCTGATACAGCAGGTGGCTAGTGACCAGTTTCACACCTGCGACTGGGCTGGAATGCTGATGCTCGGAGTCCGTTGTAGCATGGGTACCATCTCTAGATTGCTTTGCAATTCAAGACAGCATGTGGCACTAGATTTATGAAGCCAGAGGGAAACAGACCCAGAAGCAGTGCTTGTCCTTGTGTGAGGAGACACAGAGCAACAGTAGGCCCACCCAGGTGTATGCGGTTCAGGAGATGCACCGGCCTAGTCTCGAGCAACTGCTCACCAGAACAGAAGGCTTACTGCAGCTGAGGTGAGCCTAGAAGTTGCCCACCGGCTAGAAGGGTGTAAATCCACAGTGGTGTACTTAGTGCCAGCAGCTGGACTACCATTGGTGGATGCCAAATCTCCTGGTAGCAGCTTGCAGGACCATGTAGCCCTGTTGACGACCACAGATCACCCGGGTTGCATGACTAACTGGTAAGCAAACTCCTTTGTAGACCGACTGTATTTCCCCCGTATTCTACTCACCACTGAGACTGCGTGATCATTCGATTTCATCCCTCTACAAATAGGATACTAAGTTTCTCTCGTTTTGTGAAGTGCACAATTTTTTGTTCCTGAATATTTATAGCAATTTGTCATCTTTTGCACCACTTTAAGTTTGATCAAGAGCTGACTGTATATATCTGTAGGTTGTCTGAGGCAGTACTACATTACAGATAATAGCATCATCTGCAAAATGTCTGAATTTACTTTTAATGTTGTCTGCAGTGACATTAATATACTATATGAACAGCAAGGGTCCCAAAACAATCGCGTGGGGCACACCGAAAGCGGCTTCTACATTTGTACACGACTCTCCATACAAGGCACCACGCTGCGTCCTCCCAAACAAAAAATCCGCAGGCCAGTCACAAATTTCGTTTGATACCCCATATGATAGTACTGTTGACAATAAATGTAAGTGAGTTACTCACTTAAATATTGTTCGGAAATCAGGATATACTGCGTGTATCTCACAGCCTTTATTCAAAGCTTTCAATATGTTATGTAAGAAAAGTGCTAAGCGCTTCATTAATTAATGCTGGACACATGTTCATCGATCAGCAGTATTACAACTGCATAAACGTGGCGTCCGTCAGTAGCTGAAAACAAGAGGCCATAGTCCCGAGGACGATCGACTTGTGCCGATAGGTATTGACCAGAACGGGAGCTAAGTGACACTTCTGCCGTGACACATAGCAACACCTTAGCACATGTTGATTATGTTAAATCTTGTGGTTTTACTGTTTTGATTACAAAAAGTTATGTTTCAGAAATCTGAATTTTAGATCAGTATTATGTTTAAAATGATCTCACATTGTAAGTGTTATTACAAGTTTTTGAAAATCAAAGTTTGTGTTTTTTATGAGTTTGGTAGAGGCGGGAGGGGGGGGGGGGATGTGTACGGTTAAAGAGGAGCGTTCTGGCACGTAAAATTTTATAAACTAAGAATTGTGAAATAGAACATACCTTTGATGATACTTATGACTGAAACTTTGAAATTCTAAATTATCACCACTTGCTTTATTAAATTTACGCCAAACACATTCGACGAAACGAATGGCTGCTGTTCGAAATTTAATTGTTGAAGATTATATACCTGTGTAGTTACTTGTGAATTAGTATTTGTAAATGTGCGTCATTACTCCCTTGTGTTAAAAAAGTAGTTTAGTAAATATCATTAACGTAAATATGCAGCGGGATTTCGGAACATACGTAGTGTTCGAACATTACGAATTACCTCGAAAATAATGGCCTGTTGACACACAATCAAAACGGATCTAGAGAATATAGTTCTTGTGAAACACAACTAGCTCTTTGCTCACATGAAGTGCTGAGTGCTATAGGCAAGGAATCTCAAACTAATTCAGTATTTCCTGATTTCCAGAAAGCCTTTGACACAGTACTTCACAAGCGGCTTGTGATCGAACTGCGTGCTTGTGGAATATCGTCCCAGTTATGTGGCCAGATTCGTAATTTCCTGCCAGAGAGGTTGCAGTTCGTAGTAGTTGACAGAAAATCACAAGTAAAACAGAAGTGATTTCTGGCGTTCCCCAAGGTAGTGTAATAAGCCCTGTGCTATTTCCTTATGTATATAAATGATTCAGTAGACAATCTGAGCTGCTGTCTTAGCTTATTTGCAGATGATGTTATCGTACATCGTCTAGTAAACTTCTGTTACACGATAAATCAATCAAATTTTGCTGCCGTAAATTCAGCTAAATAACTAGGAAGTAGAATTACTACCAACAGTTGGAAACAACACATAGAAAATATTGTGGGGAAGGTGAACCAAAGATTGCGATTTGTTAGCAGAACACTTAGAAGTTGCAACAGATCTACCTCTCTCCGTCCTCTTTTGCAATACCACTGCCCTGCATGGGATCATTACCAGAAAGGATTGACGGAGCACTTTGAGAAAGTTCAAAGAAGAGAAATAGGGTAGACAATGTCTTGGACATGATAAGGGGATTTGGCATCGACTTGATTAAAACAAAGGCGTTTGTCGTTGCGGCGGGATCTTTCTTTCGATCACCAAATTTCTCCTCCGAATATTAAAATATTTTCTTCACGCCGACCTACGTAGAGCGAAACGATTATCATAACAAAAGAAGGGGAAACCAGAGCGCACGTGGAATGATATAGGTGTTCGATTTTCCCGTGCACTGTTCGAGAGTGGAATAACACATAATTATTGTGAAGGTGGTTCACTGAATCCTCTGCCAGCGCTTAAGTGTTATTTGCAGATTATCCACGTAGATTTAGTTGGGTTTAAATTGTAAAACTTCTCGCTGTGCATGTAGAGTACTTCCGTGGTTTTTGTTCTCGTGATAAGTAGGTGTCTAAAATTTTTCTCAAGTCGTGCTACACCATTAAACAAAACAAAAAATAAACTTTATTTTAAAGTTTATTTACAATATTTACAAGAACTTGACAAAAAATTTTATTCAACACCTGTCTGAAAGCGTAAGCTCTGTTTCAGTACTCTTTCAACTTAACTGCTTCAGACGGAACATTTTACACGACGAATAATCCAAGAAAAATAGCAAGACCATAGAAGTAAAAGACTTAAATGTCTAAATTGATATCAAAAAGCTTCGTGATTTGCACGTTGGGTCCTCAGAAGCAATACTCCTCTTTCCGACCCCGTTAATAATTGTCTGTTTTAGTATGTACATAACTTATTCTCTTCTTGCTGAAGACAATTTAACAATTTACTGAAAGAATTTTCAAGCAAGACACTTTTATCAAAAACGTTGTATTGCAGAGTTATCGGATCTCTAAATATAATTTTTTTCAAAATATCACTGTCAATGTTTTCTAGCCTTCATTTTTATCTTCCTAGAATGTATACTTTTATATAATTTACATTTTAGTCACTTCAGTTGGGATATTTAACTTTACAGGGAAATTTTGACCAGGACTAGAATTATGATTTACATTTTTTGAGGTATTTAACAAGCATCTTCACTGGCAATTGCGTATAACTATTAGTTACTTTTTTGTCTTTTAAGTTGCTGCAGGAAATACATTAACAGTTCAATTCATAGCTTTGTAAAAAAAAAGTTTGTGGCTTCTTTAAGTAGGAGTTACGCACAAATCGGCAGGCGTTCAGCAAGAGGCTATCATTGAGTTAGGTATTTTCAGTCAGTCAGTGAGTCTACTTTAGCAGGGTGCAGTTAAATACACACAGCGCGAGACAACTAAGACAGCAGCCCAAAATACAGGGTAATTCGAAGCGAATTGTAGACAAAGAAAGAGTCCCTGTGAGTACAGTAATGAGTTTATTTTAGAAATACCCACATAGACTGAAATGATAGATCCCACCGCCTATGCTATGAACAATGAAACAACGGAAAAACTCCGCTGTTGTTCATCGCTGGCGTTGTTATTCAAAATAGCGGCATCCGCAATAAAAAAAAATGCGTCATACAATACCCAAGGATATCATCAATAACCGTTGTAAGTTTGGTAAAGTGGCACCATACCGTCACAACAGTGCTGGACAACCAAATAAATTCGAAGACACAAGATGCATATGCAAGAAGAAAACCTACTCTCTAGGAAAGAAGCCCAAAAAAATCTATACGTCGTACCAGCAAAGAAGCGAACGTGTCGCAGTCAACAGTTTCGCGTGTGATAAAATGAAGTCTTTCACGAGTGTATGACACTGCTGCTGGTAAACCTTTCAGGGTATAAGGCCGTCGTCCACGAAACTTTTCTGCTCGTAATGTTTTGTCCAGAACTGTGCAGGACATCTCCACAGGAGGGGCTCCTCCGTTGACTGACGGTTCGGACGTCTGTGAGCGACACATGTACTGTACAAATAGGGACTCTGCCGGGGTTAAACGAGATATACAGAAATGACGTCGTCTTGTCAGAGATAAAAAAAAACTGTTTAACGGTTCTGCAGAGCTACTGCCCATCGACGCTAATTTTCATGGCCTCTTGTTTCCTGTTAAAATTATCCCTAGGTTAATGTATTTCAATGCTTTTTATACATAGCTGTGGATAATAGTTCGTGGTCGTAGATAAAATATTTGTCATATAACTTCATTTCGTGACTTCTTGGTTGAAGAGTATGCTCTGTTTCAGTTGATTTATCTATTTTACCTAGTCCCCAAAGTTTAGTTAGTTAGTCTCACGATATAAATTATGATGCAGAACGTGATAAGTGGACTAGAAACGTTCACAGGAATAAAGGGATTTTTTTCATTTTTATTACCTACCCCATTCCCTTAAATGGTGCAAAATGCATTTATCGTACCTATAGATTTATTTATTCCTGTTCAAGAATTCATCTTTGGTATAGAAGTTGACAAGGAGATATGGTTTCAATTTATTTTTAAAACTATCACTGCTGTCTGTCAGACATTTTATGGTTTCAATTTATTTTTAAAACTATCACTGCTGTCTGTCAGACATTTTATTTAATCTGGTAATTTATCGATGTTTTACAGCAGAATATTTTACCTCTTTCTATGCCAAAAGTGATTAAGTAGAGGATAGTGCAAGTCTTCCTTTCTTCTAGTATTACAATCATGAATGTTAATGTCGTTTTTAAACTGGTCCAGGTTGTTGAGAACAATTTTTATTACGGAGGTAATGAACTGTGATTCTTGTGTAAGAATTCGTAACCTTTTAAACATATGCCTATAAGATGTGCGACTCTGAGGCCCACACATTAATCTAACCACTTTCTTTTCGGAAGTGAATACTTTTCGCCTAAGTGTTGAGTTATCCCAAAATATTATTCCGTAAGACACCAGAGAGTGAAAGTATGTTAGCTTGCTAATTACAATATCCTCAAAATTAGCGATTACTCAGATTGTAAAAGTTGCTAAACCTAGTCGCCTTAGGAGATCCAAAACACAAATTTTGCTATTAAGATTCTCATCCATATGTAAAGCCAAAAACCTAGTATACTTTACCCTGACTACTGACTTCTGTTGATGTGTTACATTTATTGATGGAACTGTACTCCTTGCAGTGGAAAATTGGATGTTCTGTGTTTTTCGAAGTTCTGAGCAAGCCCATTCGTAGAAAACCAATTAATAACTTTTCCAAAGGCATTATTTGTATCATTTTCCATTGGAGTTGGTATTAATGGATTAAAAATGATGCTTCTATCATCAGCAACCAGCGTCAGTTTTGCTTGTTGTTTCAGATAAGAAGTGAGGTCAATCACATATATAAAGAATATTAAGGGACACATTATCTAACCCTGTGGAACACCAAATGTAATTTCACCCCAGTTAGATGAAGTGGGAAACTTCCTTAAATCACTTAACACATATAAAGGCACCTTTCTGTAGATATGACTTAAACTACTCATATGCTGTTCCATTTATACCATAGAACTGTAATTTCTGTAACATAGTGTCATGGTTCACACAGTCAAATGCTTTGGATAAGCCACAGAAAATTCCTATTAGTGACATTTTACTATTTAAAGAGCCTATTATGTAGACTGAAACTGTATACTGGTGGTCAGGATAACAGCAGTTTTGAAATCCAAACTGTAATTTATTGAGTATACCATTACTGTTGAAATGGCTAACCACTCTTGAGTACATTACTTTTGTGTTCCTTTAGCTGTGTATTCAAGCTTCTCCTGGTTATGCCAATATAGGATTTACCACACGTATACAGAATTTTATGTACGCTACATCCTGAAGGAGGACGGCGTTTATCCTTCACAGATCAGAGTGCTTGATTTATTTTCTTTGTCGGTCTAAACCCAGTCTAATGTCATGTTTCTATAAAATCTTTCCGACCTGATCTGTTGCTGTTTTAATGAAAGAGAGAGAAATTGTATTCTTGCATCGTTGTGTTTCAGGCGGAAGGCCGAAGGACAAACGTGAAAAACAATAATGGAAGTATACAGTTTCTTTCCCTTTCATTATAAAAGTAACAGATCAGATCGGAATGATTTTATAGAAACATGACATTAGACCGGGCTTAGACTGGCAAAGAAAATAAGTCAAGCACTCCGATCCGTGAAGGATTAACTCTCTCCTCTGTCAGTATGTGGCGTATAAAAAATTCTGTATATGTTTAGTAAAGTTTATATTGGAAGAACCGAGAGAAGCGTGAATACACAGCTAAAGGAACATAAAAGTCTTTGGCGACTAGGAAGAGTTGACAAATCGACTGTAGCAGAGCAAGCTGTTCAACCAGGAAGTCAGGAAGGGAACTTTTCTGTAACAAATACTTATCTACGACGAAGAACTATTATCCATGGCTATGTAGAGAAGTCGTTGAAATACACAAACCCTTATAAGCTCCCTACGTCTTGGAGATTATATGGGTTAATTAATGATTATTATGTTACAATCTTCCTGTTGTAGTTGACCGTGTATATCGAGACTTCGTTCATTGTTAGATGCAATGGTGTGGTACTAACTGATGAAGACGCATTAAGAACTGGTAAAATTTAATTTATTTCCTTTATCACACTGCGCTAACATAAACACACTATTATTCAATCTGTGTGCCACTACTATTAAACATAGAGATAAATTCTTCGCTACGCAGCCGCCTTTGGCTCACGCAGCCTACACCTTCCTCAGCCTCTCAACAACTGCTTATACTTGCGATTCCTTGCGCCACTGAGCATTCTCGCCCTCCAAAGAAAAACCACTTACTGATACTATACACCAGTACCCTCACATCCCCATCAAAACAAAACAAGAGCTAGGTTACCATTTGCGGGGACTCAGAAGTCCTAGCGAAAGTTATACAATAAAAAAATCAAAATTTGTAAATTATACTAATTAGTATTTCATGTCAAAGTACTTGCAATAAGTATCTGACCATGAGAACAAACGACTTTCAAAATATAACTAATGTTAATTAACCTTATCTCCACGCACACAAAACATGATCAATGAATATAGCAATTTGAAAATTATTTAATGACAGTTAGAACTTTACACATAATTTCCTAACTGTCTGTTGATTAGCAAGAAAAATGTAAAAATGATAAGATAATGTGACTGACACTTTCCCTTTTGTAGGAGATATCAGGCATAGTAGTAAAGGTTACTGTTAATTACACAAATGAATCACAGTAAAGAACATAATTGACACTAAGGAATTGATTCTGAATAAATGAACCTAATTTTAAACAACCTAATACAAATGTAGAACCTATATATACAAAAGCATTGACACTATGCATCTGTCAAAACTACAGCTACAGGCATAAAACATTTTATCAGTTAACTATCGAAATTTGTAAATTGGCACACAGCACACAGACTACTTATACAATAATCAGTGCATCCTTTTATAGAAATATTTTCAATTTACAACGAAGTTACATTGAGTGAATCATTTACAAACAAAAGACATTTTGTTAGCCTGAGCACTTTTCACACCATAAGGAAATATTGGGTACTCTGCTTTGGGGCGCTACCTATGAGCTGAGCAGAACTTCACACGATTTCACTAGGGGGAGTGGCATCGTCCCCGCTGAGGACTCACAAACACTATACCTAACACAGCACTTGTTACTCTGCTTCTATCACTGTCCTATGTTTTGAGCTGGTCGTCACACACAGTTACGACGTTTGATGCAAGGGAAGAGTTAAATCGACGCCGCCGGAGACAGGAAAATCAAGGAGCTGTTGTTACGCCCACGAAGAATCGCTGCATTCAGCCGAACGGTTCGTCGGCAGCACGTTCCCGTTATGTTGACTAGTGCCGAATGCCAGTCAGCTGTTCGTGACGTCAGCCACCTCCTCCTCCCCCAAACCGTAGCGCGCCGGGAGGCGAAGGTCTTTGGCCGGCAGGCATGAAAACAATGAAAATAACATTACGGCATCGTGAGGTAACAAAAGACATAAACGCGCTGCGCGCTTAGCTATGCACTGTTTCCTGCTTCCTGAAAACCAAAACACGTGCTACAAGCGTCGCGCCTGTCACAGGACATAAGAGAAAGTCACACGATATCAAACATAGAGAATAAAATGCACTCACTGCAGCTACCGACTACAGTCTTCCACATCTCACAATAGCTACCGACTATGGTCCAAAGGTTTGTCCATCAGTAACGTAGCATATTTATAACTAAACACAGTTCACTAATTGACACTTCCTTGCGATAGTTCAGGACACTTATACAACTTAATGCTGTCAACATGTTGTAGAATGATGCGGTTCATTGCTCGAGCGTCAAGAACAATGAGTACTGTACCGTCCCTTTTTCATACAGCGTGTCTTGGGTTGGAATATTCACAGTCTGATGTTTCAATTATCTGATTAGCCAACGTCCTTTTGGTTTCCTTGTTCACTGTCTCTCTCTTCGCTAAAGGTATTGTATACGATATGCTGCGAAATGATCCATGTTCCTTGACTTTAATTTTGCAAACACATCCTTTAATTATTGAGGTAATTTTGAAAACAGGTCAACTTCGCGTCTCAGCACTTCCATTAATTCCTTTCTTTTTGCTTCCGTCAAGTTCACTGACGTCTGAATCTTGGTTCGAATACCAGTCAGAGCATCTTCATCATTATTCTTCTCTCGCCGAGCAGGATCTTCCTCAGAGTCATCATAAGTCGCCAGTTCCTCTTCTCCTCGGAAACGCATTAGCCTCATCTTCACGCATGCAGCGCCCTTATTTTCTTCATTAATAAATCCTTTAAACATTATCTTCTTCTCGACGTTATTTATCCTCGTCCGCTGACAACCCTTTTCAAATTCAATACTGCACCTCATTTCAGTCAACCAATCGATTCCTAGAACTAATCCGACATTAAGAGATCCAACAATTAATACGCTCTGCTCATACTCGTCTTCATTAATTCTAACCTGTAATAGAACTTGCCCTTTAATGGGTTTGCTTCTACTACCTACACCACTGACAATACGTACGCCGCTCACGGGGGAATGTTGGAAATGCCACCAGATTATTTAATTGTGAAAACAGATTTTCTGAAATTGCACTCGCTTCGCTCGCTGAGCCCAGTAGTGCGTCCACAACAATTCCGCATACCTCCACCTCTACAAAAGGCATTAAGATTTCTTGATCATTATTTTCATCCTCTCGATACAAATCGTCTTTAATATCATCTACTCGTTCACACTTAATTGCGTTCATCGCTACATCCGACCCATTTCTTGTAACTTGAGTGTCGGAGCGGGTCGTCTTCGAAACTTGACTTAGTTTACCGGTTCACGTTCCTGTGGATTATGCTCTGGGCTCCTTTCTTGTTCCGGCGATCGTTGTTGTCTTCTGTATTCTTCATACTGTGATCGATCTGAGTACTGTTCGTAATTAAATATGTGCGGTGCGTCATACTCATTTCTTCCTTGTTTTCTGTCCCCTCTTCTATCACATCTGCTTGGTCTTCCATTAGTCATAAATTCTTGTCGCGTTGGGCCATTACCACGCGAATGACGATCGTCATTACTTCTCTCGCGGTGTTCGCGTTCACGGTTAAGTACATCAATTCTATCGATCATGTTCAATTTTGGAGTGAGTGCTAACTTTTCACGTACTGTGGAAGGTAGCTTCTGTATCAAAATTAATATCAACTCGTCTTCCTTGTCCGGATAATCAAGATAGGTATTGTCGTTCGAAAACTTCTGCATATATTCACGCATTGTTCCATAATGTCTTGCTTCGTTCGGCGGTGTAAGAATCTTTGATTTTACATCCCATTGTTTTTCTCGCTACCAAAATTTACTCAAGAATGCAGGTTCAAATTCCTTGTAAAGTGAATAATTTTGTGAAACACTGATACCCCAGATATGTGCTTCGCGTTTCATGTGGCTACTGCACCTATCAATTTTCGCACGTTCCTTATAATGTCTAGGAAACGCGTGTTTAAATTGCGTAATAAAGGCAACTGCATGGATACCTTGTTTCGGATCGTAATCTTGAAAGTTGCCTACGCTCATTCCATTATCTACAATAACTTTAGGTACGTTAAACATGCTGTTATCAACTTCGCGAAACGCAGCATTGATTTCCTGATGTATAAGGTCTTTATTGACATTGTTCAAACCATTTTCGGATGACATTATCTTTTGGCGAATTTCGCATACTTCGGTACTCAGTTCAGTACATTGCGTCTGTAGGCCTTGAACTAACTTAAAAAATTGTTTCTATGTTGCCTTTACATGTACTCTTAATTTTAAAAATTTCATGCTTAAGCCTTAACTGTTCATTGAACTTCGTTACCTAAAGTGTTCGATTGTTTACCTTGTTCAAAAACTTTTGTGTTAAGATCTTGCATTTTAAGGTTCTTCATGTTTGGTACCACATTCCTTTTGGAGCTCCTTATGTTTCTGATTAAGTGAATTAGTGAGTTAGTGAGCTCAGTTCGCAAGTTAACCATTGCATTTGATAAATTCTTTATTTCTTTGTTGGCGTTCCTACTTTCCTGTTTGATTTCTCTCAACATCTTCGCTCTCAAATCGTTAGTGCTAACACTCATTTCCGTCTGTTGACTACTCACTGGTGTTGAATTAGGCGTTGAATCGAAACTAACTACACCAGTGGATTTCTAAGCAGTCTTGAAGAAGTAGTGTTGTCCTTCCAACGAAAGACAGTGCTGACTCTTGACATGCAGGCAGGTAATGGGCCACAACAGAGCAAACCCACAGCAGAGTCAGTCGAAGTTTTGAAGAATATTGGTAGGTAGGTCATCACAGAGTAGACCCATTGTAGTCCTGGTACAGAATACGGTATTGGTGGGCCACCAGAGGTGCAGACCCACTGCAGTCCTTGTAGAAATAATGGTATTGGTGGGCCATCAAAGGTGTAGACCCACTGTAGTCCTTGTAGAGACGGCCAACAGCCATCTGCTTGACTGTGCAGGCGCACAATCACCTTTGAAGAGTCTTGCGGATAATATAGCAAGTCCATAACCACCACTTGTGCACTCACAAAAATTGTTTTTGAAATGTCCTTACAACCAGCAATGCTGTTATCCAGTCCCTTACTGAATTATTAACACATGTGCAAACACTATCAGTCCCTACTTCTCACATATTGTCCATATACTATGACCAACAGAAACGTCTGCAGTGAAATGTAACTTACAAGTTACTTAATTTGATGAACTGGTGTCAATTACAATTTTATAACATAAGAATACAATAACAAAGGTACAAAATATATCATTAAAGAACATAACAATACAGATAACATTTGTAGTAGTACAGGCTTTACAAAAGAATCGAAATAGCAAATACATCAGTATTACAAAGTTACGACAGAAGTACATATATAAAAGATCAGAGTAACTTTTGAAACATCAACTTCACACATGAGCATTAGAACAAAACAGAATAAATAATGTGTAAACATCTTTACAAAGTAAATAACATGTTATTAATTCAAATTATATTTGAGGATACCAGTATTCCTCATCATAGTGAATGAAGCTTAGTATTACAAAAATTCTGCAACAAAAGTCTTATCAGATAAACATATAAAGACAGGAAGAACAAAAATACACAAGGGTACACAAACACATAGTGGGATAACACAAGGAAAGGGCAGGGTTTGTTTTACTGCAGTATTTTGCAAACAAAACTTTCTTTACTTCTCGGAGATCTCCCTTCGTACTTCATTATTTCCAAAAAGTCCTATATATACCTGCTTTCTGTACTTTTCTCATATAACCTCTCAGTGCATTTCTTCAAATCCATCGCAACTCATTCTCTTATATAGGCTACCCCCTCTTAAGCTAACTTAAATCTACTGAGCTCAGATGCATAAACTAAGGGACAAGGCAATGCAGCAACACAAAACAATTAACACAAACAGCAATGACAAAAAAATGGAAATTGGCAAAGCAAGCTGCTGCAGATGCAATAGCTTATATCTAAACATGACAAAGCTCAAGCAGAAAAAATATTACAGTAAAAACAACATTGCAGATAAGGGAAATGTCTATTCACATCTTAATGTCTATGTAATTAAAGTGGCACATTACAAAAACTAATTCTAAAAATAATTACCAAGTACTGGAAAAGAAAATTATATATGCAGTTACTGTTACTAGTCCCTTCTTATTGTTCTTTCCTTTCCAAGTGCTCCTTTTTTTGGAGAATGTGGATCATAAAATTATTATTTAACATATCTGTTGACAGAAAGTTTTCACATTAGCAAATGCATTTAATTTTATTATATAAAACCAATGCTGTAACACAGCTGGAAAACAGATATCAAATGAAACAAGCAACTATGAAAGGCAAAGCATTAAAATATCATTCAATAGTCATGTGACATTTCATAAGTTAGTACAAATTCTCTCAACTCTCGTAGAAAGACGTTTGTTATAATCAGGTGTCAGATGTAAGTATCTTTCTCAGTAATGAGCGTGTCGTATTTGCGGTGCTTTCTACAAAGGAATGTCAATAGCGAGGATAATGGCCTTTTTTTTACCTGTGCCTCTGAAAGGCACACACTAATTGCTCTCTTTTGTCAGGTGGTTGTCGCGCAGCTGGGTGCCCACGACGCATTACGTGCAGGTGGTCACTTAATTGTCTTACCAAAATATTTACGACACCAGTTTCTGCTACAGTGGCAGTCTCATATAAAGATATTTTCACAGGTTGAGAGTTTGTGTTACAAATGTGTAGAAAATAAAATACTATAAATATAACAGCGTCCAAAAAATTTTCGTCGGCATTGTAATACATTCACTCATTTACATATATTTCATAGCTCTTAAAGTACGATTCTTGGTTTCCAACAACCTTTTTCACAAACCAGAGTCCCTAACCTCTACTCATTATTTCTTACCTTATTCGTTGACACTTCTTCAATATTCCATCATAACAGATAAGTATAATAATCAAATAACTCATATAGCATCAGCTTATTGATCATAAACATACCGCAACAGCGTAATACACATAGTCCTCGTAATAATAACATCATAACACCTCAGTCAAATTCTCAAAATCGTCGTAGCTTCCTCCAATAATTTCAAAACCTAAAAAAATTCTCTGCTCATATCAAAGGTGTCATCTGCCTCAAACGTACTTTAAAAATCATGATCCCATACCAAATACATCATTCAAACCTCTCATAGTATCACAATGGTTCTGAAAATATATGAACAGTTCACAAAGTACAGACAAAATACAAGCTCATAAGTGTGAAATTATCCAACTGTGTAATTACGTAAACATCTGTCACTGATGTAGTAAAATAAATGTTTGTCTCTCCCAGTTAAATGATCAGATAGCTTTGTAATTAATGTGTTAGAGAAATATGGTACCGATGTGTAAAGTTGTATAAGCAAATACCATATTAGCTAGGGCTCCTTGTACTTGCCATACACATGGTACACAAAGCAAGCGTGTACCCCCTGAGGATTAATGTAATTATATCCTCAGGTGTTACAGATTACTTGTATCATTGTACTTCAAATATATTTCAAAATAAATGTCTTAAGTACAAAATTAATCACTCAAATACGTCTACTGTAGCGCTAAACTGTGCGTCTTGTTGTAAGATAATCTCTGTGGAAGTGTCGTAGTTAACGTCCTCCGAAAGCTAACTTCGTCAGAAGTCAATGTACGTACCTCACGATAAACAAAAGTGAAATGCTTTGCACATAGATATCGTAGTTATTATGCTTATTGCCGTGACGAAGGAAGTGCTGTGCTGTAACGTACTATTGTGCTACGGAAAATGCTGTCTCATTGTAGCAATACCACAAAAGTTACTACTAAAACATGTTTTACTTTCCAGAATAATTCAGAAAAACTGTTCAGATATAAAACAGATACACCGCAAAAGCAACAGTGTAAATCGTCACTCATTAGTAATGTCGTGATAAAATCGTGTAGTTGTCACATAAACTAACACTGTCATCTGGTATCTCACAGAAAGTACTTTAAATCCAGAATGTATCTTCAGGTAAACCAAAATGTAGCTTTAAAATCTCATTAGCAGTACCAGTATATGTCCTAAGTATGTAACCCTGATGGTCGTTACGTAATCGTGTAACTAACAAGCAAGAATGGACAAATACAACACTGTATCGTCTGTTCACTATAACAATGCATTCGTAATAAGTGTCTAAATATGTTCCCTAGGTTCTAGACTGGGTAGTTAATTTTAAACATTGTTGCATGTTAAGAGTTTCTAAGTGTGACAAAAGAGTACTTGTAACGTGAAGCGAAAATATTATGGCAGAGGCTAAGTTAAAAAGCAGATTATCTCTCAAGAAACGGTTTTACAAGTGAAATGTCGTGCAATCCTTTACTCTTTCTAGTACGCATAGTTTCAACTTCAACGCAATTATCATGTTGTATACGACGGTAAGGAATGATAAAAATTTTCGCAAGGTTTGCGTCTATGTTATTTTTCTCTGAGCCAGCCTGCGCACGCGGCTGCCTGCAGTGTGAGTCATAGTCTGTCTCTTTGTTAGCGCGCCGTTATTGGGATTAGGAGACCTAACATCTACAAATTCACCTTGCCGAGAGGGCCCAGCTCTGTTTGAATCCCGCCAGTTCTGATGAAATTCCGGTCTGTCGTTATGATTATATCGTCTGTCGTCATGTCGGTAGTTCCTGTAGTTTCTTTCTTGTCCGTTAAGTGGTGGAGAATTTCTCCCTGAATTATCACAGCGCGTTGGACCCTAGCGTCTGAAATTGTTCTGTCTCCCGTGATAATAATAGTTATGGTTGCCATATTGTCTGTTTCTATGATTGTCTGTGTCATATTTATTACTACGGAAATGCGATCTTTCTCTGTAGCTATTACTCTGCCAGTGGTTGTCATATGGGTGGTGTCTGTTTTAGTCATGATTTACGTTCTGAGAATAGCCTTCTTGTGTACAGTTATTATTTCTTTCATCGCGGAATTGTGACGGATGTGACCTGTAATTGTTGTGTTCCTGTTTTCGCATTCCGCGATTCACAGTGTCAATTTCCAGTTCTTGTAACAGTCCCTGAAAAGCTTCAATGTCGTCTTTGCATCGTCCTGCTAAAATAATCTGTCGTAAATGTTCAGGTAATTTGGTTAAGCCAATGCGGATGAGTTCTGAGGGCTGTATGGGTTTGACAGGTACTGATTCTTGTGCAACATGTCTTCAAAATATTTCACAAGACTGGAAAATTCAGATTGTTCGAAATATTTCATCATTATGATGCCATGTTTTACTCGGTCTTGTGTGGCTTGGGACCAATATGCTGAGAGGAAGGCATGGTAAAATTCTCCTTCACTGTGGCAATCGTGAATGACCGATCGCATTCTTACAGCTGGTTCATTCTCTAAATAGCCACACATAAATTCTAATCTGTGCTCTAGTGACCAGTTGGGAGGAAAACAATGAGAGAATTGATGGAGCCACGCTTGTGGATGAATGTTGTTGCCAGAATTCTTAAATGTTTTGAATTTACGTGTAGTAATGAACAGCTTATACTCAAAATCATCGTGTCGGCGGATCGCATATCGGTCATTGTTACGTCGTTTCGGTGGTTCCATCTCAAAATTCGGTGTACCTTGCCAATTTCTTTCATAATTTCCGAAATGCCTCGTGTTATTATTTTGTGGCTTTTCCGTATTTCTACGTTCCTCTTCCCGTGTTGGATCGCGAGTGTCCTCTGAAATATGTAATTTTCGTATTACCTGCGTCAACTGATCTTGTACTTCCCGGATTTCTCTTTTGTATTGCGTATTAATTTTATTCTGATTTTGTTTGTATTTCTTAATTTGTTTGCACTCTTCTGTGTCATTAAAGACTACCGGTTTTGTGTCATTCAGATTATCATCTATCTTCGTAGATAAATTATTTAGCCGATCCGAAAGTTCAACTACTTTCTCTGATAATGAACTAATTTCCTCCATGTGTCTTTCTGAACCAATTTTCAGAGTATCTACTGAGTCCTTGAAGTTTTCTTGAGTTTTTGCAAGTTGCGTAACCGAATCGGTAGATGCAACTGAGTCAACGAATCGGTAGATGCAACTGAGTCAAATTTAGCTTGCAAGGTCTCATGATTTTCATGAACAATAGTTTGCAGTTCTTTTATGGCTGCTTCGTGATTCTGTAATGCATTTTCATACCGCGAAAAAATAGGTTGGAAATGGTCACAAATTTGTGTTTTTACGTCATTACAGACTTTTTGATATTTCGATTCAATTTTGTGTAATTCGGTAGTTAAATTTTCACGTGTTTGTTCAAGCGTATGTTCCACTGAGTCTAACTTTTGAGGCTTTTGCTCCATTGCGTCTAACTTTTGCTGTGTTTGTCTCTGATTTTGTTCCATTGTGTCTAACTTTTGAAGCTTGTGCTGTGTTTGTCTCTGATTTTGTTCAATTGTGTCTAACTTTTGAAGCTTTTGCTGTGTTTGTCTCTGATTTTGTTCCATTGTGTCTAACTTTTGAAGATTTTGTTCCATTGTGTCTAACTTTTGAAGCTTTTGTCTCATTTGTTGCATTAATTGTAATAACAATGCACTGGTGTCTGAAACATGTTCCTCAGTGCTATTCGGCAATGCATTTGAACCGGCAATATTCGCAGTTTGAAAAACAGAAAATGTGTCTTGACTTATTTGAGAAAACGGTGATGACGCAAAACATGAATCTACAGTATTTGCAACATTGTGCTCTGTAATTCCCGATTCCTGAGGCGAGCTGTTGCCGACCGATTGATCGATAATGCTTCCCTGTTCACTACCTGTTTCACTGTCTACACCATTATTTGACACCCGCGCCATTTCCCTATGCATAGTTACCAAATTACTACTTTGAGTGTCTGTTAATTCATTACACAGTGGTACTGGTAAGCTACGCTCATCGCCACTATTATTTCTCAGTTTTCTTTGGAGCCTAGTGTTACGTTTCCCACACGCCATTATTGTCACAATATTTCACACGACAACACATTAAAACACAATTTGAAGAGCAAAAATAAGAATACACATTAACATAGCACTGAAAATAATATCTAGTTAATTGAAGCGCAGCTGCAAAATATTCCCTGCAAAACTACATGCATGCCACAACTGTTTTACTGTACAACAATGAAAGACTGCAACTACAAAGGAAATTCTCTCTATGATTACGTGCTAGCAATAAACCAAAGCTACGCTAATTACACAAACTACAAGAAAAAAAATCAGAAGTTTTCAGTGAGGTATCCTGGCAGTGTCGCCATATGAAACGTCCCCTTAGAAAAATTTATACAAGACTGTGCTTAAACTGACACACAATAGTTTTTAGCGCAACGCAATCTGACTTTCAAAAATCCCTACGAAAGAATGGCCCTGACTAACATTAACCTATACGTTTCACAAATCACTTACCTCACAAAAATCATAGTTACTCAAGCTGCTGCAATACAGCGAGCACCACTACTGCCAGCTAAATAAAAGATTCAAACTACGGAAAGCACTATATACTGATAGGCGTAGTTAGCAAATGAAAGATTTTAATAGAGAAAAAACAATGTATTTACCTCACTAGTCATAATATATATAGCAGTTCATGACACCAATTCTTACAAATTTCAAAACTCGGCCATCTCTCTCCCCACGTCCACCACTCCTGGTGGCTCACCTCCAACTGCGCAACACTACGCGCTGTTAGCATCCAGCTGCCGCTGCCCGACACTACAATGACAGACAACAATGCAAACTAGCCACAGACTGCGCACAGCACAGCCAGTGATTTTTGATACAGAGCGCTATGTGGCGTTACCAATAAGAAAACCTAAACAGCATACTTACACTTTGAACATACTGAATTACAGATATTCCATCATCTCGGTGGCCTGTGCGATGAACCAGCTACAAAAACGTTGTTAGAGGGGTCAGTCCTTAGGTAATGAGATCAACATGCATTGTAAGTGATACCGAATGTGATAGATGTCAAGCAAATTATTCCAAACAGGCATCTGGCTTACGCAATGTTGGCAGGCCACATGCCTGTTGCTGATACTGCGGTCATGTTGTACATGGGTCAGCACCTGTTCCTCCAACGCCAGCGTATGTACCTGGCATACACACTTTTCACGGTTATCCTTTCAGGGAATTGACCCTGTCTCACACAAACGACGAAATACTATTGTGAATACTTTATGGTGCAGTTGCTGTCGGTGTGGATACGTTTCGCAGTACAGTCATGCTACTGCCAGCACATTGTCGTTTGCCTCCCAATACATGTGTCTCATACGGCCCGGCCCGTTCCTGGTTGGTATAACGGGCATCACCTTGCAACACTGCACTGCACAACATATATGCACATAAGACTGTGTCAGCAGAAGCAATGAAGCAGGTGCCCCTAGTACTGATGTGCGAAAATACTGCTCTCATGATAAACATTACTACTCTCTTTACTGTTGATGTACTACGCTATAACAGATAGAACATTGCCACTTACCTGATATGTTCTGAGGCATCCTTTCCATCATTAAAGCTTACACTGCCATGAACTTTTATTTCCAACTTGAAGTGAGTGTAACTCCCATGCAATGCATTTCTGGCCACATATCAGTTGTACCTCTCTAGCTCCATATCCTCTCAAGTATCGTTTCCAGCAGTTCTTTTCTAATTAACAAAATGATCGTGAGCATATAAATACTTCAAAACACACAAAGAGTAGAATGAAGTCTCGATCAACTATAATTGTACGGATCAAATACGTGCTGGGAAAGAAATTCATACTTGGTTTGAACAAGTCATTGGATATACTTCTTGGCAAAAAAGAATGAAGCACATGGTAGATGCGATGGAATTTTACTGTACCTTTATAGACGTATACAGTATCAATGTGAATGCAAATGATTAGAGTTGCTATTCTCCATGACATGTAGAACAGCCTGTGGAGTGCTCTAGGTTTCTGTCATTTAATGTTTCTATTGAGCCTGGTGGGGTATATAAGCGACATGAAAGGTTCATACATTGAATGATCATGGTCACTGTCCCAGATGGTGTTTACTCATGTGAAACATTGTTATTAGAACCTGACAGATTTTTGGAAAGGACCTCATTCATTTTGCAGGTTGGTTGAATCATGAAATATATAGATTTGTGGGGCATTCGAATATGATGGTGGCATGATGATAGATTTCATGGGAAACTAAGGGCATGTATGATTTTCGTCAAGGTTCTGCTTAAACATATATGACCACCACGAGAGAAGCTCGCCTTATTGTTAGCAAAGCACATCATAACTCCTTCACATCTGCACTTACTATCTCAGTACAAGCAATGGACTTTCTGCCACATTCTACGTCATACCACATCGTTGATAGGAGACAAGCAGTAGCAGTATTAGGTAGCTAGAGTACTTTGTGAAGGCTCCTGTCACAACACAAATGGCTGTGTTTGAAGTGATGCCAAGGCCTAGCATGGACTGTTGCTAGTATTACGGCTAGAAACCATTTGGCACAGTTTTACCTTCATTTGATATTCAAGGTGACCACATGATTGTCACATGATCAAAAGGCCATGCACGACATCTTCAAAGACATGGAAATATGCACGCATGATGTCATCAACGGACACACCAGCTTCATCCTACTATCACCATCGATTCCCCTACTCAAATTCAAAAATGGTTCAAATGGCTGTAAGCACTATGGGACTTAACATCTGTGGTCATCAGTCCCCTAGAACTTAGAACTACTTAAAACTAACTAACCTAAGAACATCACACACAACAATGCCCGAGGCTTGCGACCGTAGTGGTCACGCGGTTGCAGACTGAAGCGCCTAGAACCGCACGGCCACACAGGCCGGCGATTCCCCTATTCCTCCAGTCTATCACAGACTAGTTATACAGCGAAACAACCGAACAAAATCTAAGATGGTAGGACTAGTCCATTTCTTCTAGCATGAATAAAAAGCAATGTACTCCTCCCATCCTCCACCCACTACTCTCCCACTACAATCCATCATAGCAGTGTTTTAAAACTAAATAACCAGTTAAAAATGTGAGATGTGCTTGCTTTAAAATTAGAAAAAAAGACCCACTCCCACTTCTCTCTCATTCCCCTTCTGAACAGTCATTTCATATTAAGGGTTTATAATAATTATGTATATTAATTATGTGTTATTTACGGTTGTGTATAATAATTATGTGTATTTTAGGTATTTCAAAGCTCAGATCTGGTAGAAAAATAGGTAGAGACTTTGAAAAGTTAGGCCACAGTATTCGGAAACAGCAACAGCCATACAAGGAGGCTGATGACCAGCTGAGTTTGAACAGCAGCAGTCAGCACTTCTACAGATCAACGACTGAGCAGATAGGCAATGCATCCAAGGAGTACAACGACCAACACAGTTCACATATGAGCAGCCAATGCTCCAGGAGCTGTCATCATACTGAACTCACGTGCGTGACATGTATGGCGATGTGGAGGAGGACTACAGGAAAATGCCCAACTACGCCATCACAGATGTAAAACAAGGAAAGCCAGCACGTTTGTCGACATTGCTCACGTTTCTGCCCAAAGCGAGAATCATAGATCAACGGCCGAAGGGACAGTCGCCGCCCTAGAAACTTAACGACATTGGCGAAAATACCAAATAAATACATCCGACAAACAGGCATCAGGAGGTCCTTCGAGGGGAGAAAGAAGAGACAAAGAAATGTCGTCTGGGTGAACGTACCGATGGTTTGTCACAAGATGTCAAACTTCGCTGCAATGATTTAGCCGCTACGCTACTCGAAAGAATAAGATGTTGATACCACACCAATAGGTCAACGCAGAAGGTACCATCCCAACGTAACCAGAAATAAATTCATGTTACTCTTACCTACGTGGCTGGTGAGGACGAAGGGATTGCGGCCTCACCAAATGGGTCACCTGTGAGACTGAGGGTCACAAGTTCGATTCCGAGATAGAGAACTACGCGCATCGCCGTAGCTGCTTGTTGATAACGCAACGAGCAAATTCACAAGTAGAAGACCAAGCCGCCATGGCAGTGGGTCACGGTTACGGTACTGAATAGAAGAATTCACCGCATGGCGCACCGCTGCAGCATGAGCCGTCATCGCACCAGCAGTCACTGGAATCTGCGCGCTACGACTCCCCACTGCACCACTGCCGCGAGGAATTGAGTGAGTTAAAACGCTATGTATTTTCTGTTTATTTAAAGTGTCTTATTAGTCAACATATGACTGATAGTGGAACCAAGAATGATTCACTCACAACTTACTAACTGAGCCAAGGAAAGAACCCATTCTGCTGCCTACAAAGTGTCGCCTTCTCTGTTGCCATACCTGACGAAATAACGACCTTCGTTCCCCTTTCTCACTGACGCTCAGTATCTAGTGTCACAAAATCCTGACCCGCGACGTTTTATGTCAGATAACCTTGGCTCTATTTTGAAGAGTACACGGTATGGAATTTGTGGTACAAGAAATTCGTGATACCACCACCAGCTACGGTCTGCGATCAACCCACAGACAGCAGACGAAACCTGCTGCCAGGGGACAGGAATTTAGTATATCGGTGAGTGCAATTTGGTCCCAGAAGTTTTTCCTTTTCAAGTAACCTTCCCGCGGTGTAAAATACAAACGATGTAATGCTCTCATTCTTTCAAAGAAATTTTACACTAAAAATTTTCTTTTAGAATTGTGTTAGATGTTCTTGTTATTTTGATCGGAATTGTAATCATATTTCTAATGTTACCTGTTATGTAGTTGAGTCTATGTTCTTGTCAACATAGGAAAGCTACCACCCACGAGGCTATTAAGAACCTACTTAATCAGGTAGCCCAGTTGAGGTCTGACAATAATGAATTGTTGAATCAATTAGCCGAGTATATGCCGACATCTAGTGCAATCCCTCCGATACTAAATTCATCAGCAGTGACCCTTGTGATTCCCTTCTCTGGTAAGCCAAGTGAGGATATAGAAGCAGTTTTTGCTGATTTGTTAGCAGCCGCTAAACTTGGTTCCTGGTCAAATAAACAGATGTTGCAAATGACAAAATTACGTTTAGTCGGGGAAGCTAAGGCGCACGTACTATATCACGAGGAGTTATGAAATGCATTTCCTCTTGAAGAATTGAAACAAGGTTTGCTCAAAAGGTTTAAGAAGCAAAACAGTTGCCGTTTTTATAGCAAGCAGTTGAATATCATGTCCCAAAGACACAACGGAACAATAGAAAGCTTTGTAGATAGAACACTTACCAACTGTCAGCCAGTGGTAAAGCCAGTAAGTATATTCTTCACGAAGCGGAGAATAGGGCGTTAGATTTTTGCGAGGACTGCGCTGTACTAGGGCAGAACCTCCGAAGAATTTCACTGATACAGTCAACATTGCTACAGCAGTAGAGGAAACAGAAGCCACTACGAATTACAAGTAAATAAAAAATCTATTTTCCACCTAGGTTCGTTGAGTCAGATACGATTGGCAAGGAAACATTGTGAAAAACTGTCGCCAACCACAGTGTACAAAACGTCAAAGGGTGAGCCATAGATATCATGAGTGTATCAGTAGAGCGAAATTTGCAAACAGGGGTCCGTTAAACAGGAACGAGAACCCTGGAACTGTCGCCAGGCGTTCCCAATAAAATTCTGTGCTATTAGAACGCATGCAAAGGCGGAGTGCTGGTTACCTGGCTCCATTAAGGGTAAAACACGTAGACTACTAGTTAACACTGGGACTCACAGGTCAGTCATAAGTAAACAGTGTTCTGAGGTCAGCAGATATGACCCTCCAAGCTATAAGTTAAGTTGTAAAGGCGGAAGTAACACTCCTTCAGTAGGCTGCGTGTCACAGACCTTTCACATTGCGGGTGTAAAATTCCAGCAGGTTGTGAAAGTTGTATCAAGGATAAGCGACGAATGTGATGTCACGCTATGGTTAGAAATTCAGAATAAATTTAACGCCATAGTCAACCTCCAGCATCTAATAGTGGAGCCTAGCGGGATATCGTTTCAGTTAGGTGACACAACTGCCAATGACGCCCTTCCGCAAGATCCCTCTCCGTGAAAAGTCGAATCAACTAAACTGCGAGCAATGCCATCGAATGTAGATTGGACATAATACAGCTTTACCCACAAACACACTACGCATAGTGGAACCTATAGTGCTACAACAATGAAAATTAATATTACGACGATATCAAACCTTATTTTCATGATTTAAAGAAGTATTCATGATATTAAAAATGTAATTATAATTTTATTATTTTCATTTTTGTGCTGAGTGTATCAAAGACTTTCTAGTGCACGGAATAAATTTGCATTGTTTGTACTACGAAACTATATATGATTGTTAAGGGTTAAGCATGTATTAATTCGATGTAAGACATTTTGTTGACTCTGAATTTTGTTCTCGTACTGGTTGGTAGAGAAGGAAAAGTTCCTTAATCGATGCACAGGAATAAAGGCTGTAAAAAGGAGAGAGAGAGAAGGTAAATACAAGTTATTCAAAACAAGTATCTCTAAGGTGTAACGTCTTGTGATTTCCTATAACTAAAAATCGCAAGGTCTAATCTGAGCCTGTCCTGAGTAACAGCGAAGAACATTTATGTTATCATATATTTTCTTCGTTTGATCACGGTTGTGATTCGCATGTTTGTTTTTGTTACGCGACGTGTTATGGATATTTTCATTATACGCGCAAAAGTGCACACACCTTTAATCGAACCTGCGTCATTCGGAAACGATAACTTTTTATCAGTGCAATTACGCGAATATCGTCTAAATCGAAACCGTGATCGCAAAAGTCTTCCCTGGACCAAATAATTCTTATAAAATGTGTCTTCTCCAAAGCGACTCGCAACAATCTAAAGAATACAAACAGTGCTTAAATAAAATTGCCACCTTTTAATAATTATTATTATCCCATTAAATAAATAAACAGCAATTCAGTGGCTATACAACTAATAAACGGAGAGGGCAATTCAGTGGCAACCTATTGACAGGACTAACTTACATGTGTGTGCTGATGTGTGTTTTTTCTATTTGTTTCATGCAGTAATGTGCGGAAATCTACGACGGCCCTAAGCACGATATTTTTGCTGTACCATTCCATCCCAGCGGCAGAAGAACGAAGCACTGCATAAGGTAGGTGCAACATCTTCTTCAACCTGGTGCTGTATCTCTTCTTTTTTTAAAAAAAAAATTCATTTTGTGAGTGTGTCCTCTTAGGAAGCTATAAGAGTCAATTAGATTTAAATAACTGTGAGAAGGATCAGTAAAATACAGCAATAAGTTTTTTCAGTAGGGGTTAACAATACGAGAATGGAACTGAATTTTAATCAAACGAAAGTGAACATTTATAGTACTGATTCCATTCTGGTGCAATGTAGTAATTATTTTATGTTTCGTGTAACGGAATAATTGATGTGTTGCGTGTGACGTTTTCCCGATTAGACTTGCACGTTTGAGTGCGTTTGATGACAGTAAATTTCATGGGGAAGCACTTGCATGTCGTACACGTAACCTTTAATTAGTTTAGGAATTTTCAAAAGTACTTTACGATAATTAGTAAGAGTGTCTAATAATTGCTTTTGTTGCAGACTGTCAAGACCAGATGATTGTTGTACTTTTTCTACTATTTCAGAGAGGTAGATATTCTCCTCGTCCTTCACATCTTCCATGACCCGGAATGTACTGCAATTGAAACTATCTTGAAGCCGCAATAAATGTGAGCGAATCGGTTCTATCTTTAAAATTTGACAACATTTGTCATGCAATTCTTTGGTCTTTACCAAGTCTAACATGACTCTCGTGTCACCGAAACACATGCTGCATTCACCCTTTGCGAGATCGATTATAGTTTCCGTCTCTCGCGAAATATCTAATCCGAGGTAACAGTTCACGGCTAAATTCTTTACAATAAGGAGTTTGCAGTCTTTGGCTTCCATTCCAAAATTAATACAAATCCGTGTCTGTTTCCGAACTAGTTGGGCTTTCGGACTAATGGCTCCTGTAACTCGACAATTAGTGACTGGAAAATCCGGAATCTTTCTAATCTTGGCTCTGAGGACTAATGGCCCTGAGCACTATGGGACTTAACATCTGAGGTCATCAGTCCCCTAGAACTTAGAACTACTTAAACCTAACTAACCTAAGGACATCACACACATCCATGCCCGAGGCAGGATTCGAACCTGCGACCGTAGTGGTCTCGCGGTTCCAGACTGTAGCGCCTAGAAACGCTCGGCCACTGCGGCCGGCTTTTCTAATCTTTTTTAAGTGAAGAAAGAACCATTCATTCAGCACAAAAACAGATGCTCCAGTATCTAAAATCACCGTAGTTTGAATACCATAAGTATCACAAACTATAGCAGCTTGTACAACTTCCCGTTCAAACAAATTACACTTCTTCCGAAAATCTTGACATAGTTCCTCTCGCATATCGACTCCGTCATTATATCTTTACATCTGCATAGTTGAACTACATTGCTGGGCAACATCAACACAATTATTCCTACACACTGCATCTTTTGCGTCGTTCGACCCGATCGCTGCTGATTCTGTGTGACACACATTCTCATTGTTACTACAGCTGGTTGTCTGCACTCTTGGTTGTTCGTTACTACTAACATCATTCATGCAAGTGCCCCCTTCACACCCTGCGACTGACACACGGGAGCAGAATGTCGTCGCATCTAGTTTGACTGACTGGTACTGGTTGATGGTTGCGGTTCACTTACCTCAATGATCTTGATATTTTGCTTCGGTTGTTTCCATGGCTGTGCATTCATATGCTGCTGCATGTTATTTGACATATTTGTATTGTACGGGGGTTGTACATGATTGTGGTTGTGATATTGCTGTGGCCTAGGCTGCTGCCATTGCTGTTGTGCATAATTCTATGTTGAGCAGTTACGTGGTGGTTGCATGTTTTGCTGATTATTTGAAAAATTACCTTTATTGTAATTGGCGTTAGGTTTAAAATCTCGTTTCCGTTTCTTTGAAAAGTTTCCGTTATTGTTTTGTCCACTATTGTTCTGTGGATGATAATTGTGATTCGGTGCATTACCGTACTGTCCATTTGTGTTCATATTGTGGTCCTGCCATACTGAATAATTCGGACTATTCCAATGATTTTGATTCCCATAGTAGGTGTTTCTATTGCTGTTGTTCTTGTGGTTTCGCCCGTTGCCTTTACCGTTACCATTATTCGACGAATTATTCCCATAATGGTGTCTGTCCACTTCGATAACCAAATCTAAAGAGTCCAGTACAGATAGATAATGCTCCACGTTGTCTTCAGGAATGTGAAACAATTTCTCCTTTAGATCAATCGATAACTTTTCCTTTCATGTCTTTAAAACATCACACTCAGGAATTGGTGTTCATAAATGTTTCCCTTTGTCCAGATACTTTTCGAAATATTTCCGCAAAGTACCGCCTTTTGTATTAAATGGTTCAGGGCTATAAACTTCTTTTCTTTATCAATCTTGTACCCCACGCGACCAATACTTGTTTAGAGAAGCTTGTTCAAATTCATCGAAGGAGCTGCGTTGTTCAGTTTTCTGTGTCGCGAACAACGCTGCCTCACCTTGAATAGGGGTAATGGTAAAGACAATTTTCTCCCTTTCGTTCCACCTTTTTGGCATTATTTCGCGGATCCCTTTGATAAACACAATTGGATGGCGTCCGTTCTTATCATTGGTAAACTTCTGAAACTGTGAATTCTTCACTAAAGCATCCTGAGTCACCAATGATTGTATATGGTCTTGATAAACGGATGTTACTCCACGTGTTGTATTGAAATTATTGCCCGTCTGACCCCTACTTTCAGTTAAAGGCGTTTCATAATGATCAGGGTGTGTTTCTGTTGTACTAACACACTCCGATGAACTGTTATGAGATGTTTGCATACGTGTTTCATTAAGCACTCTCTGCACGTTTTGTAATTCAGTCTGGGGTTCATGAATCTTTGTGTTGCTTTCGTGTATCAGTTGTGTTCCTGCTCGTTGTAACATCACAGGTAGTTCCTTGTGTATAACAATACTAATTTGTTTGTCTTTGTCATTTAGCCATGTGTTGAATGTGGCCACAACGCGTTCTTCTTGTTCTTTGCATTTCTGTTCAATTACGTTTCGATTATCAACAGTAAGGTTTTCTATACGTGTACTTATGTGTTTGTTGTAATTTGTCCACATCCTGGGTTACTTGCTTTACATTCTGTGGTAAGTCATGGTATGTTTGTTGCATACTTGAAATGTTGTTCTGTATAGCAGACAACTTGGGATCTATTTGCTGTCGCAGCTGGCGATCGTGTTCTTTTAACCGGTTTTCAAGCATTTTGAGAACTGTGAAACGCTTAAATGCTTAAATGCAGATGGATCACTGACTTTAATATTTGTGTCCTGTTCGATATCCTCTGTTTGATCTGAAAAAATATTACCAATTTCTACATCACTAGTTATTCCTTCCTCCTCTGAATGTTCTACAGTTACTTCCTGCTGTGTAGCTTTTCTTACACGTCGCACTGTTTTCACCATGTTTGCAAATGTTTGGGTGCAAGTCTAATCGGAGAAACGTCACACGCAACACATAAATTATTCCGTTACACAAAACACAAAATAATTACTACACTGCACCGGATTGGAATCAGTACTATAAATGTTCACTTTCGTTTGATTAAAATTCAGTTCCAATCTCGTTCAGTTAACCTCTACTGAAAACATTTGATGCTGTATTTTACTGATCCTTCTCGCAGTTATTTAAATATAAATGACTCTTATAGCTTCCTAAGAGGACACACTCACAAAATGAATTTAAAAAAAAAACAGAAGAGATACAGCACCAGGTTGAAGAAGATGTTGCGCCTACCTTATGCAGTGTTTCGTTCTGCTGCCTCTGGTATGGAATGGTACAGCAAAAATATCATGCTTAGAGTCGTCGTAGATTTCCGCTCATTACAACATGAAACAAATAGAAAAAACACACACTAGCACACACATATAAGCTAGTCCTGTCAATAGGTTGAAACTGAATTTCCCTCTCTGTTTATTGTTTATATAGCCTCTGAATTGCTATTTTTTTATTTAATGGGATAATAATAATTATTAAAAGATGGTAATTTTATTTAAGCAATGTTAGTATTCTTTCGAATTGTTGCGAGTCAGCGATAGTGCAATGCTGCTCGCTTTGGAGAATACACATTTTATAAGAATTATTTGGTCCATGGAACACTTTTGCGATCACGGTTGCAATTTAGACGCTATTCGCGTAACACTACTGATAAAAAGTTATCGTTTCCGAAAGACGCAGGTTCGATTAAAGCTGTGTGCACTATTGCACGTATAATTAAAATATTCAAAACACGTCGCGTAACAAAAAGAAACATGCGAATCACAACCGTGATCAAACGAAGAAAGTATATGATAACATAAATGTTCTTCGATGTTATTCAGGACAGGCTCAGATTAGACCTTGGAATTTTTAGTTATAGGAAATCACAAGACGTTACACTTTAGTGATACTTGTTTTGAATAACTTGTATTTACCTTCTCTCTCTCTCCTTTTTACAGCCTTTATACCTTCACATTGATTAAGGAACTTTTCCTTCTCTACCGATCAGTACGAGAACCAAAATTCAGACTCAACAAAATGTCTTACATCGAATTATTACATGCTTAACCCTTAACACTCATATATAGTTTCGTAGTACAAACAATGCTAATTTATTCTGTGCACTAGAAAGTCTTTGATACACTGAGCACAAAAATGAAAATATAAAATTATAATAATTTTTTTTTAATATTATGAATACTTATTTAAATCATGAAAATGAAGTTTGACATCGTCGTAATATTAATTTTCATCGCTGTAGCATTAAAAACCGTTAAAGGAAAATGATGAATTAGACATAGCGCAGTGTTTTGTGTGCGTGAGTATAGTTCGAGAAGCAACAACTGATGGAATACAGAGGTTACCGGTGCATACAGATAATTTTGCGGCAGATGAGATGGAGTTACGAAAGGGAATTTTAATGTTTTCTTGTAAATAATAGATTTCAGCTAACAGTCATCCTTTTTAAATTTTATTGGCAGATCTAGATTTCCTCTAGAAACTAGCGTTTCTCAATGCCCTATCGCTTTTGATCAATGCATGTAATGCCTGTTGGTCCGTCTTCATCCACAGTTAATTGAATACAAGTCATTCACCAGAATGCATTGATGAGGGTATCTAGGTCATACAAAATGCGCAATAAGTTTTCTTTTGCCATAAAGTCACAATCCTGTAACATGCACTTATCAGTACTACTTTCAATATTAAAGTCATCACCTCCTACTACAATGAAGTCCTACATCGATGCAGCACTACTTTTCTTGTTTGCAGGTATGAATAATATGAGCTATGGACTGCAGGTGCACCAGTTGAGGAGTGGCGTCGTTTTTGTTAGACAGGTTATGGTGGTACTAACTAATCATCAGTGGACGATACTATTGGATATTATCTATGGAAGATACGTTATGGCTTAAGAGGCTAGAGCTAGAATGTAGTACCTTAAATTCAGCAGCAAGAAAAGCAGAGATGTATGATGAGGTAGAAAGTGAATATGAAACTTTGCAGTACTCATATGACCACTGACCAGGCAAGTTGCGTCAAATAGAATGATCAGTGCCACATACAGTCAATCGATTTAAACGAGGGTTGATGAGCGCAGGTCGTAAATTATTGAAAACCATTTACGGCATGGCAGACGACAATGATATCACGCAATTAAACAATACATTACATGAAGTTACAGTTACAGCTGGTCGCAAAAAGGCTACTATTGCCTGGCACACCACAAGATTAGATGACTTAGATCTATCAGTACTTATTAACACCAAGCCCCAGTAGCGAGGTTAGTTTGATTACTCACAGGTCAGTTAGTGAATGCATGGCTAAAAGCAGATTATCTCAGGGAAGCCATCCACCATACAGTACAGGAATATTTATCACCAATGCTACTATCGCCAACAAACTTTATATTCTTTTTGATTTCGATCCGTAAACTGTTACCGGAGTCACTAAAATTAATCTTCCCTCCAGATAAGGGACCCTTGCCACAGTACTACCAATTAGCTACGTTACTACTGGACACAGATGACGTAAAAGTACGAACATCGAATGATTTTGCAGTAATGATGGTTGCAGAATTAAGTAATTGCACACACGACCGGTTTACCATATGCCCAGCGCGTGTCAGAGAACACTCATAATTTTAAAAATGAGATTTTCACTCTGCAGCGGAGTGTGCGCTGATATGAAACTTCCTGGCAGATTAAAACTGTGTGCCCGACCGAGACTCTGGAAACATCCCCCAGGCTGTGGCTAAGCCATGTCTCCACAGTATCCTTTCTTTCAGGAGTGCTAGTTCTGCATGTTTCGCAGAAGAGCTTCTGTAAAGTTTGGAAGGTAGGAGATGGATTCTGGCAGAAGTAAAGCTGTGAGTACCGGCCGTGAGTCGTTCTTCGGTAGCTCAGTTGGTAGAGCACTTGCCCGCGAAAGGCAAAGGTCCCGAGTTCGAGTCTAGGGTCGGGCACACAGTTTTAATCTGCCAGGAAGTTTCACTCATAATTTTGTATCCCAGCTACGTTTATTTAGAAAAACAAAACTCTAAATTGGCTGCCTGATATACTAACTTCTACACCATATTTTATCGAGCAAGTAGGAGAACACTGGCTTTACGCAGTTAACCAACTGACCGATATCTTTGCACTGTGTCGATCTTTGTGCCGCTACTACAATCAAACATATTGAACCCCGTACTAATGAACTGACAGTTAATGTCACATTAGTTCCCTCTCAGACATGAAATTTCACTTACCCGGAAACCTCGACCAGTTCGACCATTGTTTCAACGTATCCACTAATTTGCTTACCAGAAGCACTATGCAAATATTGCCTCCTCAAAATTTATCTTACCCATACAACTCCCTGGATTCCTCCATCCTGCCGTCATGAGATGTTCCTATCATTACACAATAAGACAAGATACGTGCCAACGCTATGATGCAGCATGCTGTACAGTTGAAAGAGGAACATAAAACGCGAATTGTGGTATTGGGCACATAAATTTCTGGAATTTTTTAGTTCATAATTATACTTGGTACTGCTTTCCTGTGTAACAGACGAAAACCCAAGACAAACAATAACATATCACTACACTAAATTCCAATTAAATAGCTACAAAAACCCTGAGCATACACGTGAAGTCCCGAACCGCGCGACTGCTACGGTTGCAGGTTCGAATCCTGCGTCGGGCATGGATGTCTTTAGTTTACTTAGGTTTAAGTAGTTCTAAGTTCTAGGGGACTGATGACCTCAGATGTTAAGTCCCATAGTGCTCAGCGCCATTTGAACCATACACGTGTACTGCACAAATGTACACAGAGATAATTGTTGCTTGCCACTTCATTGTATTGTTGCTGATCGTCATTCTATCATATTTCTAACATTACTTTCAGAAGTACTCTTCATGGCCATGTATTTCAAACTATTACGGAATGAATGTATTATATAATATTCCTAACAGACTAAGATTTCCGCTTTGTTTTCGTTCTTAGTTTGATTGTAATTTGTAGAGAAAATTCGAGTACGAGATTTTCCGGACAGAGGGGGATCGTAGGGTGTATAACAACTACGCGTAATAATTATGAGTTATTTATAGTTGTGTATAATAATTCTGTGTCATTTATGGTTGTTCAAAGCACAGATCTGGCAGAAAAATACGTAAACACTTATTATAGGTTAAGTGAACATTTTAGAGACTTCGCAACGATAAGCCAAAATTCTTGGAGGTGGCAACAGTCCAACAAGGAGACCGATGACCAGCGGAGTTTGCGCAGCTGTAGTTAGCACTTCAACACATCAACAACTGAGCAGATGGGTAATACTTCCGAGGAGAACTGCGACCTGCACCGTTCACACATCAGCTGTCAATGCTCCAGGAAGTATCACCACACTGAACGCATGTGCGTGACGTATCCGGCAATGCGTAGGAGGACGACAGGGCAATGCTCGACCACACCAGCGTAGAGATAAAATAAAGAAAGCTGGCACACGTGTCGACATTGGTCACGTTTCTGTCCAACGTGAGAAGCGTAGATCAACGACCAAAGAGCCAGTCGTCGCTCTGGAAACTTAACGACACTGGCGAAAACACCAAACGGGTATGAGGGGGACCTTTGAAGGGAGAAAGAAGCGATAAAGAAAAGTCGCCTGGGTGGACGGACAGATGGTTAGTCAGCGGAAGTCACACTTCGCTGCAGTCATTTAGCCGTTACGGTGCTGTATACAATATGATGTGAGTACTGCGGCCTCACCAAATGGGTGACCTTTGAACATAGAAGTTGATGAACTTCGCCAGAAGACGACGAACCTGAGGGTCCCAGGTTCGATTCCGGGACGGAGCAGTCCGCGCCACGCCGTAACCACTTGTTAATGACGCAACGACCGAATTCACAAAGAGGAAATCTCGCCGCCAAGGCAGTGGGTCACGGGTACAGTACTGAATGGGAGGATAAACCGCCTTGCAGTCCGCTGCAGACGAAAAGCCGCCGCATGAGCAGTTAGTGGAATCTGCACGCTAAGACTCCCCACTGCACCACTGCCGCGAGGAATTGAGTGAGTTAAAACGCTATGTATTACTCCGTTCTTTCAAAGGGTCTTATGTGTCAATATGTTTCACTCTCACCTTACCAACTGAGTCAAAGAAAGAACCCATTCTACCGCCCACAAAGTGTGGCTTTCCCTATTGCCATCCCTGACAAAATAGTGACCTTCGCTCCCCTGTATCACTGACGGTCAATATCTAGTGTCACAAAACTTTGAGCCGCTGCGCATTGTACTAAAATATGTCCATAAATAGACGACTTCAGGAACATTGGAACGATATTTCTCTCTCTCTCTCTCTCTCTCTCTCTCTCTCTCTCTCTCTCTCTCACACACACACACACACACACACACACACACACACACACATTGTCCCTCTATCCTCCCCTCTTATAGGGGACTAGTATTTTAGCCATCATTAAAATTATAGAATCAATTAGTGAAGACCCATCTGAGCCATGCACAGATGTATGTCAACAATGTGAATCATTTGTCAAACAAATACATCATACAGCTCTCTCTCTCTTCTCTTATAACCAGAGCCTACTATTTTAGTCAGCATTAAAATGACAGAGCCCATTAAAAAGTAGCCACCTCTGGGGTGTGCTCAAAAATATCCCAATGGCATGAATTCAATGTCAAAAAAATATATCACACACCTGTCCTTCGATAGGAGCATAGTGTTTTAGTCGCCATTACAATGAAACAACTATTCACAATGTAGCCCTAGATGGGCTGTACTCATAAGTATCCAAACCACCTGAATTCTTTATCAAAAATGTATAACACACATAAAATTATATGAAATGCATGTAATGAGGAAAGTATTGTCAACTACATTTTCATTGCTAACTTCAAAAAATCGATTGTTAACTGACTCACCAATCCCAATTATAAACTTCATTGAAGCTGTATATCATTTGGTAAGCAATATAACATGCTGTCCATGCAGAGTTGAATACCAAAGTTTGCTTATCCAATGTAAATAATAATGCACAATTGCTGAACGTGAGTTTGGCCTTAAATACTATTTCATAATACTTCGGAAACACGAAATAAAATTAACCTCTGCTTTTATGTTCTTCTTGCTTATCTTTGTCAACGTATGACTCCACTGGTTAAACAGTCAAAGTTCGTAAGGTGTACAATAGTGAAAGGCATAACAGAACCACAGATCATTTATAGGATCTGTGATTTTTGTAGGTCTCCACGATATTCTTCATAAGATAGCCAAAATGCATGAACATCGAAAAAAATTAAACGCTTACGTGAAATTTCTATCAAAAACATGAAATCGGACCCTAAAGTAAGTACCACAATGATATTTATACCGGAAAACGTGGGGTATGCTAAAGAAACAGAGGAAGTTATTCTGAATTATGATGAAAAATATAAAATGTAGTTTCCATAAACAGATAATAAACCAGTGTTTATTTACGCACTGTAACAGGAGAATAAATATAAAACCTATTCTCCTTAAACTGTTAAAAACCAACATATTTTTATGCAATGTAATTAACGAATTATTAATATGTACTTGTCACAAATAGGGTGCACTGCAAATATTATTCTAAAAAAATTATAAAAAGTGAAACAAAATCAAGTTCTTGTTTAAACTTTCCGTCAGCTACAGGTAGGATCTGAGTACCATTTTTGGTTTATAACACAACAGAGCTTCTGATTAATAATTTCGGACGTCTATGATGTATGTCACGCGTAACAATGTTCATCACAAGTCTAAAAATCTGTATAAAAACACGTCTGCACTATGAACAAAGGGATTTTCCACATACACTTGTATATGCGGAAAACAAGCCGAAGCTTTTCTTCGGTGCTAGAAGTCACATGAAACCATGTTGAGCAATATTTGTTTCGGCTGATCCAGTTAACTTTCAAGAAACAAAATTGGAGATATGTGCCAATATACCTGATAAAAATTCACCAGAAGGCTCTTAGGACGGAGACCATATATTGTGTGTGTGATGAGGTGTGTTTGTGTGGGTGCGAGTGCTCTAGATGGCGTCTGAGTACGTTGCCGTTCTGCCTCTGCCGTAACAATGAATTTATTGTGTGTTTCTAAACAATCTAAGAAAAACATCGGTACTCTTTAAAGCACTGATACATATTTATGCTTCTCCCTCTGACGAGTAGCTCTCTATCACCGTCACCATGGTGGAACTGTAACTGTAATTGACGCTGTCGTTGGGTTGACGTGGAAACACGTAAGGGTCATTTGCTGCGAAGACCAATGTTCAACAATGTGTACTGAACAGTTTTTCCGAGACACTTGTGCTTACACCAGCACTGTAGTCTGTTGTCAAACCTGTCGTAAATCGCCACCTATGCGGATTCACAGAGCGGACTCGCCTCCGTCCTCCACGTCCCGCGATGAAGAGTGGAAGTAGAAAAACTTGCCGCCGACTCGTGGTTTGGCAGCCTTTCAGCTGTTTCCCACAGATGCTCAAAAAAATAACACACACAAAGCGGACCGCGTTCGCTTTTTCTGAGGTACTTCTTTTAAAGCGACGGGCAAAAACAATCTGCCCTTTGTCAAAGTAGCTTATGCCAATGGATATACCCAGTTTTGGCTCATGTCTTCGCTAGACTGATTTCCTCTATTCTCGGCTCAGCTTATGTACTGTATTCTCCGTATACCGCAACAGGCTCGTAACGCCACCAGACGACGTTCAGTCTTGCTGTGGGCTCTGGTCCTAATATTTTGAATCATCAGTGTAGTGAACAGGGTGTCAAGTTGTAAGTAACCTGTTCATATGTTTGAACGTTTGCATCGTTACAGACTGTAATTAATATTTGCTAACGTTTGGGTAGAGGAGTTATTGACGACTATATAGTCTTTGGAACTGGATGCCACATGAATAAAGTAAATTCTGCTAAATAAATTGTTTGCTCTTCAACTAAAATCTTTCTTTTGCTAACCATATACCTCCTAGTAGTTATAGCCTATAGTATTTTGAATCGTTTTATTTAACTGGCTGGAGTTGCTGCTTGCTGTAATTGCTGTAGTTCATGTTACGAAGACTTTCTGTGAGGTAAGTGACTTATGAAAAAGTGTGGGTTATTGTTAGCATTTCTTCTAATTCAGGGACATTACTTTAAGTCATGTTGTCATTGCAGAACAGTCAGATTGCATCGCGCTTGTATATTGTGAGTAATGAATGAATACTTTGAGTTGTCTTTGTGAGGGAAAATTCTGTAGGTTCGTGTTGAAATGATAAAAATAAATAACGAGGCAGTAGGTACAGTTGCACTAAGCAGTTTAAGTAAACACTAGGAAGCTTCACTTACTCAGTTATTTCAGTGAACTAATACTAAATAATTTTACCTGTCGATCCTTGGCCCAGGATACTTCAAAGAAATCTCCTGATTTTGTTGTAGTTTGAAAATGTTAGCGAATTATTAGAAATTAATTATTGTTTACCGACATGAGCAAAGTAGTTATGTATGCATGTGGATTAGCACTAGGTATGTAGCAGTTGCTTTTGCAACTTATTAGATATTGATTATTTTCAGTGCTATTTTAGTGTGTCTTCCTACTTCTGCTTTTCAAATTGTTTTTTTGTGTGTTATTGTGTGAAATAGTATGATAATCAGGGCGAGTGAAAAGACTTAAACTAGGTACCAAAGCAAAGTGAGAAATGACAGTGACGACGAGCGTAGCTTTTTAGCACCACCTAGTAATGAACTGACAAATGTGCAAGACAATAATTTGGTAATGATGCGTAGGGACACGGAACAGACAGTAAATAACGGTGTAGAGATTGAAACAATCAGTGGACAGGGAATTATTGTCGCTAGAACGGTCGGTAATAATTCTCCTCAGAAATGCGAAATAACAGAACAAAATCTTGAAAATACCATACTTTCTGGTTTTACATCAACACACTTTTCTCAGTAAGTCAAGACACACTGTCTGCTTTTCAAAATATGAGTATTGCCGGTGCAACCGCACTGCGCAAACCACGAAGGAACATGTTTCAGTCACTAATGCATTGTTATGCCAATTAATTGAAAAATTTGATCAAACAGAGAAACAAACACAGCAACAAATGGAACAACATCAAGAGCGAATATAGCAACAAAGAGAACAAAATCAGGGATGAATACAGCAACAACCGGAATAAAATCAGAAGCAACCGCAGCAACTACTCCTAAAGTTAGATATAATTGACGGAATTAAGCAAACACTTGAACAAACACGTGAAGATTTAACCGCTGAAATACTCAAAATTGAATCGAAATATCAAAAAATTTCGGAAGATGTGAAAACACATGAGCATTTTCGGCCTATATTGTTTGCGACATGAAAACACATTAAAGAATCGTGAAGACGCCATAAAAGAACTGCAGATCAATGTACACCGATATCGTCGGGCAAATTGAAAAAAAAAATCAGGAAAACTTAAAAGACACAGTAGATATGTTTCGGTCACAAATGGACACTCTAAAACTTGGCTCAGAAAACCACACGGAGGAAATAAGCACATTATCGGTAAAAGTAGTAGCCGAACTATCGGGTCAGTTAATAAATGTATCTATGAAATTAGATGTTGATTTGAATGATACAAGATCAGTAGCCTTTACTGACACAGAGGAGTAGGAGGAAATTGGAATATTCAAACAAAGTCAGATAAAAAATCAATAGGCTACACAAAAGATAAATGCGGGAAGTATAAGATTAGTTCTCACAGGTGATACAAGCATGAATTACATATTTCAGAGAATACTCGCTCTCTGACACGGGAAGAGGGATTTCGAAATACGGGAAAGTCACAAAGTAATAGTGCATTGGTATTTCGGAGAATTTGAAAGGAATTGACAGGGTGCTTCGAACCTTGAGATGGAACTGCCGACGCGACGTAAGAATGACCGATTTACGACTCGGCGTCACGATGACTTTGACTATAAGCTCGTCATCACAACGTGTAAATTAAAAATATTGAGGCTTGCGTGCCTCAGCGATACAGATGGCCGTACCGTAGGTGCAACCACAACGGAGGGGTATCTGTTGAGAGGCCAGACAAACATGTGGTTCCTGAAGAGGGGCAGCAGCCTTTTCAGTAGTTGCAGGGGCAACAGTCTGGATGATTGACTGATCTGGCCTTGCAACATTAACCAAAATGGCCTTGCTGTGCTGGTACTGCGAACGGCTGAAAGCAAGGGGAAACTACAGCCGTAATTTTTCCCGAGGACATGCAGCTTTACTGTATGATTAAATGATGATGGCATCCTCTTGGGTAAAATATTCCGGAGGTAAAATAGTCCCCCATTCGGATCTCCGGGCGGGGACTACTCAGGAGGATGTCGTTATCAGGAGGAAGAAAACTAGCGTTCTACGGATCGGAGCGTGGAATGTCAGATCCCTTAATCGGGCAGGTAGGTTAGAAAATTTAAAAAGGGAAATGGATAGGTTAAAGTTAGATATAGTGGGGATTAGTGAAGTTCAGTGGCAGGAGGAACAATACTTCTGGTCAGGTGACTACAGGGTTATAAACAGAAAATCAATTAGGGGTAATGCAGGAGTAAGTTTAATAATGAATAGGAAAATAGGAATTCGGGTAAGCTACTACAAACAGCATAGTGAACGCATTATTGTGGTCAAGATAGATACGAAGCCCACACCTACTACAGTAGTACAAGTTTATATGCCAAATAGCTCTGCAGATGATGAAGAAATTGAAGAAATGTACGATGAAATAAAAGAAATTGTTCAGATAGTGAAGGGAGACGAAAATTTAATAGTAATGGGTGACTGGAATTCGAGTGTAGGAAAAGGGATAGAAGGAAACATAGTAGGTGAATATGGATTGGGGCTAAGAAATGAAAGAGGAACCCGCCTAGTAGAATTTTGCACAGAGCACAACTTAATCATAGCTAACACTTGGTTTAAGAATCATGAAAGAAGGTTGTATACGTGGAAGAACCCTGGAGATACTAAAAGGTACCAGCTGGTGAGCAAGATGTATGAGACAGGCGAAATACCCTCAGACTTTAAGAAGAATATAATAATTCCAATCCCAAAGAAAGCAGGTGCTGGCAGATGTGAAAATTACCGAACTATCAGTTTAATAAGTCACAGCTGCAAAATACTAACGCGAATTCTTTACAGACGAGTGGAAAAACTGGTAGATGCGGACCTCGGGGAGGATCAGTTTGGATTCCGTCGAAATGTTGGAACACGTGAGGCAATACTGACCTTACGACTTATCTTTGAAGAAAGATTAAGAAAAGGCAAACCTACGTTTCTAGCATTTGTAGACTTAGAGAAAGCTTTTGACAATGTTGACTGGAATACTCTTTTTCAAATTCTAAAGGTGGCAGGGGTAAAATACAGGGAGCGAAAGGCTATTTACAATTTGTACAGAAACCAGATGGCCGTCATAAAAGTCGAGGGGCACGAAAGGGAAGCAGTGGTTGGGAAAGGAGTGAAACAGGGTTGTAGCCTCTCCCCGATGTTATTCAATCTGTATATTGAGCAAGCAGTAAAGGAAACAAAAGAAAAATTTGGAGTAGGTATTAAAATTCATGGAGACGAAGTAAAAACTTTGAGGTTCGCCGATGACATTGTAATTCTGTCAGAGACGGCAAAGGACTTGGAAGAGCAGTTGAATGGAATGGACAGTGTCTTGAAAGGAGGATATAAGATGAACATCAACAAAAGCAAAACGAGGATAATGGAATGTAGTCAAATTAAATCGGGTGATGGTGAGGGAATTAGATTGGGAAATGAGACACTTAAAGTAGTAAAGGAGTTTTGCTATTTAGGAAGTAAAATAACTGATGATGGTCGAAGTAGAGAGGATATAAAATGTAGACTGGCAATGGCAAGGAAAGCGTTTCTGAAGAAGAGAAATTTGTTAACATCGAATATAGATTTATGTGTCAGGAAGTCGTTTCTGAAAGTATTTGTTTGGAGTGTAGCCATGTATGGAAGTGAAACATGGACGATAACTAGTTTGGACAAGAAGAGAATAGAAGCTTTCGAAATGTGGTGCTACAGAAGAATACTGAAGATAAGGTGGATAGATCACGTAACTAATGAGGAGGTATTGAATAGGATTGGGGAGAAGAGAAGTTTGTGGCACAACTTGACTAGAAGAAGGGATAGGTTGGTAGGACATGTTTTGAGGCATCAAGGGATCACAAATTTAGCGTTGGAGGGCAGCGTGGAGGGTAGAAATCGTAGAGGGAGACCGAGAGATGAGTACACTAAGCAGATTCAGAAGGATGTAGGTTGCAGTAGGTACTGGGAGATGAAGCAGCTTGCACAGGATAGAGTAGCATGGAGAGCTGCATCAAACCAGTCTCAGGACTGAAGACAACAACAACAGCAGTTCTGACATACTTCCACAAGCTTGGCTTCATCAATTTTCTCATTGTTTCCCTCCTAATTGATTATTATGGCATAGATTAGAAATTATTGTAGCGATTTAGAAAAAGAACTAGCTGTAAGAATGCGATCGGTTATTCGCGGCTGTCATAGTGAAGAAGTTTTTATCGTGCCTTCCTTTCCGCATACTGATCTCAGGCTACTCAATATTCAGTGAAACACAGTATTATAATGATGAAGCATTTGGAACAATCTAAATTTTCCATCCCTGTGAAATATTTTGAAGATATCTTACACAAGAATCAGTATTTATCAAACCCATACAGCCCCTCGGAACTTATTCGCATTTTCTTAATTAAGTTGCATAAACACTTAAAACATATTATTTTGACTGGACGTTTTAAAGATGATACCGAAGCTATTCAGGGACTTTTGCAAGAACTGGAAATCGACACAGACAATTGCATGATGCGAAAACAGGAAAACGGCAACAATTACACGTCACGTACCTCACAATTTTGTGACGACAGAAATAATAACCGGACACGACAAGGCTACTGTTATATCGCAAATCGTGACCAAAACATACATCACCCGTATGACAACCACTGGCAGAATAACAGCAGTTACAGAAAAAGATCACATTTCCGTGGTAATGACGATGACAGAGAGAACGGTAGAAACAGACAATATGGGAACCAGAATAATGATTATCAAGGGAGACAGAAGGACTTCAGATGCAACAGGCCATCTCGTAATTACGATTCCGGGTGAAATTCCCAACTACTTAAACGACAAGAAAGACATTACAGAAATTACCGACAAGACGTCTGTCGCTATAGTAATGACAAAAGACGTGAATTTAATCAGAACTGGTGTAACTCACATAAGGCAGGGCCTTCTCGACAAGCTGAAATTCTAGAAATTACACCTCCAAATCATAGTAACGACGCGTGACAACAAAGAGATAATAGACAGTGACTCACACTGCAGGTAGGCACAAAACGTACCTAGGAAACTGACGACGTAGCTGCCGTGACTATCAGTTACATGAAATGGAAGACATTAGGGACGTTTTACTCCAGGAACCTGACATGGAACTGAATTGTACCGCATGTCCTGTAATTCACATCACAACAAATGACATAAAATTTTCGGCAGTACTTGGCTCCAGCAGTCCTATTTCGGTAATTAACGAAACAGCTTTCAGTACGTGCTACAAATCGAACGATTGCCCCACACATTCTTTACGTAACATTAAATTACAAGGTGCAATTTTTGGAAAAAACTGTAGATGTACGCCAACAAAGTGAGTTAGAATTGTTTTGTATAAACCATGTATTTATTATGAATTTTCTTATTGTTCCATTAATGTCGACGGAGATTATATTAGGTGTAGACTCTTTGGATGACTATAAAGCAATTTTAAACTTTCACGACGCTGAAATAAGTTTAGAGAAAGAAGGTAAATAAATAGCTCTGAAATTTGAACATTGGCTTTTAAATCATGACGAGGAGATCAATCTGCTTTACCTTTTGTCAGATCACAGTTTGGAACTTTCGATCGAATTTGACGCTAATAATCACTTTGCAAGTACTGACAGGGATGATATTCATGACGTATTAGATACTAACGTTTTAATTCAGAAAAATTCAAATAATTGAGAACAGTAATATCGCTGATAGGCAGGACCTTTTTGACATGTAACAAGCACATTCCACAGTTTTTACTCACAAGAAGAGGACCAATTAAAGAATTTCAATACAAATTTCGTGTTCTTGAGCGTACTAAATTTTGCGTCAAACCATACGTAATTCCGGCACATTATAGGGACCGTGTTAGAAACTGAAATGCAATCTATACTTGACGAGGGCATTATTGAGCCAACAATAAGCTCATACCATAATCCATTACATGTTGTTGAGAAGGTTTGTCTTAGATTCTAAGCAAATAAATATCATATTCATTCCTGAAACAGGCAGGCCGCAAACATTGGAAGAACTTCTTCAAAATTTCAATGGCGTAAAAGTGTTGTCTTATATTGATCTCAGACCCAGCTTTTATCAAATTGAACTTTTTCCAGAATGTAAGAAATATACGGCTTTCCTCTGTTTTGGTGTATGTTATCTGTTTCGAAAACTTCCTTTTGGTTTGTACATTTCTTCGGTAGCATTAATTCTTGGGCTAAATTCCATATCACCTGAGTTCTTAAAACGATACATCACCTCTTACGTGGACGACATTTTTATTGCAGAAGCCTCTTGGGAACAACATAATCGTATCCTCAACAGTCTGTTACGTATTTTTGATGAATCTGGAATTATAGTTAACGTGAAAAAAACTGTATTCGGTAAGACAAAGGTGAAGTTTCTGGGTCACATTATTTCTTCCGAGGGTACTTTGGTGGATCCTGAGCCATCCACAAAAAGAAAAGCTCGCAGTTCTCTAGGTCTTGTGAACTTCTACCGTCGTTACCTGAATATGCAAATTCCAGTAACTCAAAAACTTTGTTCTTTCACTGGCAAAAATACTATTTGGATCTGGGACGAACAGGCACAGTTGGTATTTGATTCTTTGAAAGAAACGCTACTTAACGCTCCAATCTTAACTCACCCAAATCCGTCACAAGATTTCTGCCTTAGCAGGATTCTTCTAAAGTTGGTCTTGGTGACCATTTATTTCAAGAAGCCATATAAAATGATATTACCGTCAAGAAAACCATCGCTTTTGCTAGTCGTGTGCTAACAAAATCTGAGAAAAATTATTCCGTCACTTAACTGGATGCTTTAGCTATCATTTGGGCATTTGATAAATTTCGTTTCTTTCTTTCTGGCAAACATGTAAAAGTTTATGGTGATCATCGAGCATTACAATTTCTTATGTCTTCAAAATTAAATAATGGCAGGTTGAAACGTTGGGCATTGTTTCTGCAAGAATGCCGCTTCATAATAATCTACATTCCTGCCATGGAAAACATTGTTGGGGACGCACTGTCACGTACACCGGCTGGCCTTGAGAAAAGCAACACAGAAGCTCAGTGTTCTTTACATTCAAAAGGTAGCCTTTTAAAACTTCGTCACCGCATCTTAATGGACATTTCTCATGAGCAAGATAAGGATCTGATTTGGAAAGATATTAAAAGTAAATGGCATGAAAAGACAAACACGCTGATTCGTCATTTTTATCTGCTTAGAACAACATACTTTTCAAACATTGCACTGTTGATGACAGGCTATGGCTACTTAGTATTCCTGACGATTTTTTTACTAAGCTCATCTGGTACATTCATTTAGGCTACGCACATTTTGGTCCACGAAAATGTTATCATATTCTGCGGACGACTTGTTATTTTAACAACATGGAAAAGAGAACTAGGAGAGTCTTGTCTATTTGTAAACTGTGTCAAAAAGCTAAACCGTCTACCATCTCACATTGTGCTCCATTGTTTCCTATTATTTCTACTGGGTTAAAAGAATTAGCTGTCGTTGATCTTATGGAACACGTTGTTAAAACATTGAATGGGTTTTCGTAGGTTTCCGTCGTTGTTGAAATTACTTCAAAATTTGTTTTTCTCACACCGTTTCGCAAAGCCACTGGACGGTCTGTACCTAAAGCCTTTGTTAAAAAAAATTTACGTGAAGTGGGACACATATCCAAGGTCATTTCAGGTAACGGACCACAATTCAGATATGCTGTTTGGTCATGCATGTTTCGGAGTCGTAAAATCAAACCTGTTTTTATTTGATTGTACTCTCCACACTACAACCCGTCTCAACGCATTATAAAAGAAATTAATAAGCTTCGCTGACTTTATTGTCACAGGAAGCATCAGCATTGGGACAGATACACCTATTTCGAAAAGTACTGAATCAAATGTCCCATGACTCCAGTACTTTATTACCTATTCTGGTACTGAAGAATAAAGAACCACCTAACAGAATCAGAGAGCTTGTACCTTTCCCGAGTACACGTAAACTTCGATATAAAGACGTAATTGATCTGGCTATTAGAAATATAGATTCTGCTGCAGGCAAAAGGAGAAAACTACACTTTAAAGCAGATGCAAAGAAACTATGTACTGGGCAGTCACAAATCCCTTCTGATGTACAATGGTCCTCACAAGATCACACTTATACAGCATGATAGTTGCATTAAAGTTCAAATCCTGCGTACTAGAAAAAAGTAAAGGATTACACCACATTTCTCATGTAAAACCGTTTATTGAGAAATAATTTGCTTTCTGACTTAGTCTTTGCTATTAAATTTTTCACTTCAAGTTACTGTTACGCATTGTCACATTTAGCACCCACCGATGTTTTGAAGTTAGCTATTTAGTCAAAATCCTATACAACATATTGAGACAGTAATTTTACGAGCTCACTTTTGTAGGGAACAGACCACACAGTCTTATTGAGTGTCTATTTTACTTGTTACTTGTACGATTATGTCACATTCCTTGAACATATACTGCTAATAAGGTATTACAGCACCATTTTGGTTTATTTGAAAAAAAAAATTTGTAATTTAAAGTGCTTTCTGAGAGGTCACAGACGATACAGTATTTGCTTTCTTTGACAGCTACACGATTATATTACGACGCTACTTGTGAGTGACACAACTTTCATTATTGTTTTTACGCTGTAATATTTTTTATGTCTAGGCGCTACAGTCTGGAACCGCGCGACCGCTACGGCCGCAGGTTCGAATCCTGCCTCGGTCATGGATGTGTGTGACGTCCTTCGGTTAGTTAGGTTTAAGTAGTTCTAAGTTCTAGGGGACTGATGACCTCAGAAGTTAAGTCCCATAGTGCTCAGAGCCATTTGAACCATTTTCGTTTTATGTCTGCACAGTCTCACATCAATACGTTACAGTACAGTTCCTTCAACATCATGGCACTGAACGTAACAACTGGGACATTTATACGCATATCACTTTATTTTTGTATATGACAATGTAAGTTCATCGATTTTTGGAGAAAGTTGCTTATGTCGTTTTCCTGTTTTCGCATCATGCGATTGTCTGTGTCGATTTCCAGTTCTTGCAAAAGTCCCTGAATAGCTTCGATATCATCTTTACATCACTACTTGGCACATTGTTTCTGTTAAGCAGTGACAGAAATTTTCTTACAGCAAGAAGTATAGTTTAACTCTACGTGACACGCATTTGAGTGATTACTTTTTTCACTTGGAGCATTGTTAGAAATATTTTTGAACTACAATGATACAGAGAAGGTTTTCGATGATACATTTCATTCCGCAGTTTTAGTCTGTAAGGCCTGACTTATAATTACATTATACCTCATGGGTTTAAGCCTACTTTGTGTACCATGCATGCGGCAAACGCAAGGAGCCCTAGCTATTATGTTACTTGCTTATACAATTTTATACATTGGGACCATATTTCTCTAACAGAGAATTACACAGCTATCTCTTCATTTAACATAGAGAAATAAAGATTTTCACTACGTCTTTGACATATTCCTAGGTAATTACACAGTGGGATTACTTTGCATTTAGGAAATTGTACTGTGTCTGCATTTTGTGACCTGTTTACATTTACTCTAGGAACCATCGTGGTGCTGCAAGGGCTTTGAGAGCTGTACGCATATTGTATGTGACCTCGACGTAATGCTCTGCTGCGCTCGGCTGCGCGCTAGCCAGCAGGAAAAACCTATTGTCAAATTTAATGGCGTCCCTTCACCCGCTTTTGATCTCACTGCACTCCTGCAAGTGATCACGTAGCTGTAGAAAAGAGAGGCCGTTGACTTCCCTATTAAGATTCCTTTGCAGAATACACAACAAATATGACATACACTGTTAGTGGTAAACATAAGATTACAGTTTGGAGTTCGTACTTTGTGCTTCTTAGTGATACGCTTATGAAATGGTGAGAAATATTATTACGTTGACACACCTTATTATTACAAGTATCTCTCTACGAGAGTTGAGAGAATCTCTAGTGACATATGAAATGCCACATGGCTGGTGAATGATGTTTTTATGTTTTGCTCTGTACTTATTTTATTTGATATGTGGTTTCCAGCTGCTATGCAGCATTGGTTTTATAAAATAAAATTCAGTACATATGCTAATTTGAACACTTTCTGTAAACGGATCCATTAAATAATAATTGTATGATCCGCATACTTAAAAAAAACAGCACTTAGGAAGGAAAGAACAATAAGAAGGAGAAGGAACTACTAACAGGAACTCCATACGTAATTTTCTTTTCAAGAACTTGGCAAGTGTTTGGCAGAATAAGTTGTTGGGGTGCACCATTTTAGTGTTAAGATGTGCCATAAAATCATTGATCAGAGATGGACACATGCTGTTATAAGCTTACACATATATTTGTCTTATCTGTATTGTCATCTTTACTGTGATATTTTTTCTTCTTTTCCTTTCTCGTGTTTAGGTATAAGTTATTGTATTTGCGACTGCTAAATGTCAGGCAATGTCCTACTGGATTTTACTTTGTGTTACTCTGATAAGCCAGTTTTGGCATTGATTTATTTTTCTTGTTTGCTGCATATTGCAGTTGTAACGTTGCATTTGATCTGCTAATTTAGATATTCTGCTGCCAGTTTGCATTTTTCTCATTGTTCTTTGTCTTAATTTATTATGCTGCTGCATTGCGTCCTTCCCTAGTTTATGTATTTGGGCTCAGTATATTATAGTTAGCTTAAGAGGGGGTATGTTATGTAAGGAGTTATGATGATTTGCGAAGAAATGCATTGAGTTGGTGTAAGAAAAAGGTTTGGCCAAAAAGTATTCTGTAACGATGAATAATTATTTTGAAAGAGAAAATGAAGTAATTTTGGTGAAATACTGGTGATAGGATATTTTTTGTGGGAACACATGTTGAAGTAAGAGAGGTTGGCGAGAATTAAATGAAGTTTTAGCTGGAAATGAAATAGTTTCGTTGAAGGTAAAATAGGTATGAGCAGAAAACAGGTATAAAATGCTCACCACAAGTACTGCGCTACCAAATGTTAAACTTACACTTTGACATATTTACACCTGAAAACAGACCTTGTCCTTTCCTACTATGTTATTCCTCTATGTTTATAAGTACCCTTCTATGTCTGTGTTCTTCCTATCTCTGTGTGTTTACCTGATAAGAAAATTTTGGTACAATTGTTTTCCTTCTAACACTAAGCTGCATTCACTATGATGAGGAATACTGCTATCCTGAAATTTGTTCTCTGTTTTTGTACCATGTTCTTTATGTTAGGCAGGTGTTTAAATATTACTTATTCTGTAATGCTTCTACTGATATTCTCATTTTTCATTTATTTACTTATGTCATATTTCCTGTAATACTTGTATACATGCTTATTTTTATCCTTTTTGTAAAGCCTGTATTACTACAGATGTTATTTGAATTATCATCTTCTTTACTGAAATGATGTTTTCTTTACATTTGTAATTCAATTTGTATACTGTTAAATTGTGATTGTATAGACACCAGTTCTTCAAGTTAGGTAAATAGTAGAGATTCACTTTACGGCAAACCTTTTTCTGTTGGTAATACTGAATGTAGCAAAGCCCACTAATTATATGACTGTGTTAGTGATTGCACATGTGTTGATAATTCAGCAGGGACTGGTTAACAGCTTTGCTGGTTGTAAGGATGTTGAAAAAAAAACCATTAGTAAGTGCACAAGTGGTGATTCATGGACTTGCTACATGATCCTCAAATCTCTTCAATTGTGACTGTGCACCCACACGGAAGCAATGGATGGCTGCTGGGCACCTCTACAAGGGCTACAGTGGGTCTGCACCTTTGGTGTGCCGTTACTACCATACTCTCTACAAAGACTACTGTGGGTCTGCTCTGTGGTGACCCATCAATTACATCAATATACTTCAAGATGTTGAATGACTCTGCTGTCAGTCTGCTCCATTGTGGTCCATTACCAATCTTCTCAACTGAAATCTTCATATCAACCGTCAGAATTGCGTTTCCATGGGGAGGACAACACTACTTCTTCAACACTGTATGGTTGTTGACTACTTGCGTGTTCATTTTCCTCTAATGCTCAGCATTTGTGTATAAAAATGGCGTGCACTTCTCTTCTGCTGAATTAGGACGTCTTTACGGACTGTGAGGAGAATTTTTACTTTATTGACCAACAGCATGTTACTTAACTTTTGTGTGCACTTCATCTATTTGATATTGTTAATTGAGTTCACTGAAACAACTGAGTAGGTGAAACATCCTAGTGGTTACTTAAACAGCTTAGTGCAACTGAACCTACTGTATCTGAACTTTACTCCCCAAAACACTTTGTAAAACGTTTTTAGAGGAGCACGGGGGCTAAATAAGTAGCCTGTTTATATGTTTGTATGTTTGCAGCGCTGTAGACTGTGACAGAGCTTTGCGCCCTCGGTAAGAGATTCTGTGGCTGGACCGACTAGCAGTTAGCAGTTAGCGAGTGGATGGCTTGGACATGTGTCCTTCGTGGAGACTCAGTGTTGGTAGGACAAGCATTGTAAAATGATTATGGATGTATTTGCTAATGTTTGGTAAATGTAGTTACTGACGAATATAACATTTTTGGAACTGGATGTCACATGAATAAAGTAAAATCTACTAAATTCATTGTTTGCTCTTCAATATAAATCTTTCTTTTGATAACCATATACCTCCTAGTACTTAGAGCCTATAGTAGTTAGAATCCTTTTATTAAGCTGGCTGTAGTTGCTGCTTGCTTTAATTGCTGTAGTTCATGTTATGAAGATTTTCTGTGAGACAGGTGACTTATGAAAAAGTGTTGGTTACTGTTAGGATTTCTTCTAATTCAAGGCCATTATCTGAAGTCACGTTGCCATTGCAGAGCAGTTAGATTGCGTCGCGCTTGTATATTGTGGGTAATGAATGCATAGGTTAAGCGTGATTTGTCTTTGTCAGGGAAAATTCTGTAGGTCAGTGTTGAAATGATAAACTAAGTAAAGAGACAGTAGGTTCAGTTGCACTAAGCCGTTTAAGTAAACACTAGGACGTTTCACCTACTCAGTTCTTTCAGTGGACTCAATCAAAGAAGTTTAAAGTGTTTCCATAACAGACAAGGTCTCTGGTAGTATACCTGGCATTCTTAAGAATAAGTGAGCTCTGTAACGCAGTAACAAAACTTGTTGAAATGATGCTCAATAAGCAATCACCACTGAACTGTTAACTGTCGAAGAAGGAAAGAAAAACCTCAATGTCTCAGTAACAGGTTGTACACTGCTGTGACTCTCTGTGGCATAGAATTACACAATAGAAGCACATATGTCACTTCACGTTAGGTAAATTCGATGGAATGGCTGCACTTCTAAGCTGAATATGTACCGTTTCACTCGAATTCTCAGGAAACTACAAACCACAATATGTACCATCTGCGAACCGCAGTTACAAACTGGGGTCATTTTTCGCATGTCTAGCTACAGCATACATCCAACAGACAAGTTCAAGTGCATCTAATTGCTAGTGATAACGTGAATAACATACAATCGTTTCGTTCTGGACATAAACATCTAACAAAATCTATGCTACAAGAATTTTCATTCGTGCTTGTGACAGAAAACAATTTAACTTCAGCATACAGAGTAGGAAATTAAGCTGTTGATTTAGAGATATTGAAACGTTTAATAACTACTATGGATCTTCCGAAACTGATCGATGCGTTTCCGGCAGGCATCGTCAGAAAGTGACGATAAGGCAGGATTTGCTATTGTAGAGACAGTCGAAGAAGTGAACTTGTCGGTGGGAGACTTAGCTCCGTTAGCCCAGCCTAAGGATCTACGTACGCAGGCTACTAGGATCAAAATTTAACCGACGGTAGGAACACTGACCACTTGAATTAAGTAATCAACTGCCGGAAAAGACACATACAGGTGCTGTGAAGTCTAGAATGACAAATGCACGTGATGTTTGTGTTTTTAAAGAACGTAAGACTGAGATACACAGACCGTAACCTGCGCATCGCGTGCGGCCCGCCGTTGATCTGATGATGGCCCACGTCTCACCATTTGTTCTGGTAACTTTTCTTATCATCTTTATTCCCTGCCGGTAAAAGAGTATTCCGTGCCTGGTGCAAACTACTAAATGACGACGTCCAGCACCAAAATATTTATAAAATAAATAAAATAAATTACCATTCTTCTTTTTATTTGTCCGCCGCTCGTAATCTAATGGCTGGCGCTGCTGCCTCCGGGTCACGGAGTCCCAGGTTCGATTCCCCGCCGGGTTGTGGATTTTCTCTGCTAGGTCCTCATTATTTCATCATCATCATTCGTGCATTAGGAAGGGCATCCGGCCACCCATTAAATTAACCATGCCACATCCGACCATAGCCATGCCGACCCTGCGAAAATGTGGGACAGAGACACAACCAAATGAAGATCATTCTACTTCTTATTTATTTTTATTCTTTTATTTCTGCGGCTCATACGGAGTCACCAGTAAAGGCTTTTTGCTCCACGGCATTAGCAAATCTGTACAACTCTGACTTAAGGTTTTTGTATCGGTGTTGTTGGTGCTACTGTGAAAAATAATTAAGTTGATTCCGTATTTCTAGATTTCCGGAAAGCTTTTCACACCGTTCCTCACAAGCGACTTCTAATCAAGCTGCGGAGCTATGGGGTATCGTCTCAGTTGTGCGACTGGATTCGTGATTTCCTGTCAGGAAGGTCGCAGTTCGTAGTAATAGACGGCAAATCATCGAGTAAAACTGAAGTGATATCAGGTGTTCCCCAGGGAAGCGTCCTGGGACCTCTACTGTTCCTAATCTATATAAATGACCTGGGTGACAATCTGAGCAGTTCTCTTAGGTTGTTCGCAGATGATGCTGTAATTTACCGTCTAGTAAGGTCATCCGAAGACAAGTATCAGCTGCAAAGCGATTTAGAAATGATTGCTGTATGGTGTGTCAGGTGGCAGTTGACGCTAAATAACGAAAAGTGTGAGATGATCCACATGAGTTCGAAAAGAAATTCGTTGGAATTCGATTACTCGATAAATAGTACAATTCTCAAGGCTGTCAATTCAACTAAGTACCTGGGTGTTAAAATTACGAACAACTTCAGTTGGAAGGACCACATAGATAATATTGTCGGGAAGGCGAGCCAAAGGTTGCGTTTCATTGGCAGGACACTTAGAAGATGCAACAAGTCCACTAAAGAGACAGCTTACACTACACTCGTTCGTCCTCTGTTAGAATATTGCTGCGCGGTGTGGGATCCTTACCAGGTGGGATTGACGGAGGACATCGAGAGGGTGCAAAGAAGGGCAGCTCGTTTTGTATTATCGCGTTATAGGGGAGAGAGTGTGGCAGATATGATACACGAGTTGGGATGGAAGTCATTACAGCATAGACGTTTTTCGTCGCGGCGAGAGCTTTTTACGAAATTTCAGTCACCAACTTTCTCTTCCGAATGCGAAAATATATTGTTGAGCCCAACCTACATAGGTAGGAATGATCATCAAAATAAAATAAGAGAAATCAGAGCTCGAACAGAAAGGTTTAGGTGTTCGTTTTTCCCGCTCGCTGTTCGGGAGTGGAATAGTAGAGAGATAGTATGATTGTGGTTCGATGAACCCTCTGCCAAGCAGTTAAATGTGAATTGCAGAGTAGTCATGTAGATGTAGATGTAGATGTAGATGTAGATGTAGATGTATGCTATTCCCACAGTGTTTTTATCCAATGAGGTTACAAGAGGTTCCTGATGATGAAAAGCCATTATAAACTGAAGAGAAGCTAGATGGAGGTCATTTATGATCAAAAGATGTAAGGTTTCGTAAATAAGAAACTAAATATTCTTTTTCTCAAAGCACTCAGTTTGAGTCGTCTGCCAACTTTATATATATATTAACCTGAAGGGTAAAGACACGATGGAACCTCCGCTAACCACCTTAAGGTGTGTGGCGGCAGTATTTCCGTACAATAATCATTTTATCTTGTTCCTTTTACCTTCGCGAGTGGTCCAATGAAAGAACGACGATAAATAAAACTTCATATGAGTTTCAATTCCTCTGATTCTCACGTTGTAGGAGGAAATAATATGTTATCTGATTCTTATTGCAAGGTGTTGTGAATTGTGGGAAAATCTAATGCGAATGCGACATCATCAACTCACCTAACACCTTAAATGAATGGCTATGTTCTGGCCTTTGTTTAGAATGTGTCGATGCCTTGCTGTTTGATGCGTCGCCGAGCCCGACAGTTATGTCGCAGCGCACTACGCTTTTGCCCTAGACGAAGATTGTAGTCAAATTTTGAGCCGAATTTCAAACTCCTGTGTCGCAATGGGAGACAATTACGGGGTTTCCAAAAGGTGACTCATCAGTGTTGTTGCGTCGTGTACAAAAATAAAATCGAAAGTTCAATATAATTTTAAGTTTATCAGAAGTTAGTAAAGAGATACAGATGTGCTGCGAATGGAAATGATTTGGGCACTGCAGTACCATACACATTCATCGTCTTTCAATGGACGGATTCGCTCCTAATAACACCGTGCTAATTTGTGGTGTGCAAACAAAACTGGGACACTGTATATGCAATGCAAAGTTTCCGACTACAGTGATTTAATTAGATGTGAAATTTACAGTTATGAATGTAAATCCATAATACTGAATTGTTTTGTGTAACATTTGCACAATGTGTGTACAGTTATCTTTCTAAGCGTAGGTATTAACTATGTGCGTAATCGTGATGAATGGCTGCTTGCGTCCTTATGAAAAGACCACTATGCATCATTTGAAAGATAGATAAAGTATTAGATATTTACGTCTAAAACTGCAACTGCACAAAAGCAACTTACAAGCTGCAAAATCTAAGGTTAAGTATTTGAAGTGTTTAAATTGGAAGGTAAGTTGATCAATACCACATTTGGCAATATCACTTAAAAATTTATAGTGTCAAACACACTAACCTGAAACAGATTTATCTGACGTGGTTAGTCAAATGTAGTGTACGCGAAGACTTTTGTCTTAATGCATTATTGCACCACATAAACATCATGTTTCTTTACATATAGGCCTATGAAAGCCGGAGACGGAGACGAATACAGTTTTTATTGGAGAATGGTAGAAATTGGAGTTCAGAAAGAACTTCTTAATGCCAACACTCACAGAGATTTAGGTAAGTGGAAGACGAATTTCAAGCTTGTGCCGACTGAATTCACTAACGCGAAAAAGGCAACGTGGAAGTGAACTGTTGGAAATTTCATAGATAGTTTGACCGAAATCGACCTCTCTGCAAACCGTCAACACAGGGAAGGAAACCTGTTCCTAATATTAAAGCAGGAACGTTTCATAACGGAACTATAAATATGCCTGTATTAAATTTAAACAGACACACAAAGACATGTCACTCTAAGAATTGCATCCACTGAAGGGTGGATCTTCGCTGACCATATTGATCATCCTTATAGTCGTCGCCCAAAAATTTCGAAAGACAGTGGACTTTTCTCTGTCTTTCTGGTATTGTCTGTTTTAACATTTTCTATTACCTTTCAATGAAATTTACAGGTCCAATTTATAAAAGGTATTTTCTATATATTCACGTATTCAGGCATACACTATTTACGATAAAGTGGCCATGTATTCTAGGGAATCATACACATTATCCGTTAGAAGTTTGAAACTTTTTACTTTAAGATGAATCTAAGGTCCTGTACTTATGTTCAGACATTTTGAAAATATTGCCTTAAATGATTTTTACGACATGGATTGAATTTACCTTTGTCATTTAATGTTGTCTCAAGTTTCGGTGTTGCTGATGCTGAAGTGCAAGATTTGATACTTTTGCCAATCAGGAACTGGATTTGCCCGGTGAAACAAAGCGGGCTGCATTCAAAGAATTCTGCGTAGTAACTGAAATCATTACTTCTCACGTGGAGAGACCAACTATTTTCTTAGCAGCGATCATTGCACTCACTCTTTCCTGGTTAAAGTGGTTCGTGTACGAAGTATAAACGCTTGGTATTGAAGCTCATAAAGTAACTATTTCGCAAATAGGTACACAGTATTACAAAACTGAGTTTCTTCATTAATTTAGGGGGGCTCAAGTGCGAATATTTTACGAAGTCCTACGCCTCATTCCGCTTTTTTGCAGAGAAAAAATAAATGTCTTGCATTACTTACTCGTACTTTCTGTCTGCAACGCCAAATACTCTGCGAGTGCAATCGTTGAAACATACATTGTCGGTTTTTTTTTCCTTTCATTAATATGTCATACCTAACTTTTGTGGGGCTTATTTCATAGTGATCTTACAAGATATAATATGATAGCTACCGAAGTAATAAAACTTAGAAAAATCTATTTTTGGGTCGACTACATACATCAAGCATGGACGAAACAGCATTGCATCGTGATAAGTGGGACCATTCCTCATAATTTTGTATGTGCTCCTACAAATTCGGCATCAGATGGATGATGAAGTAGACATTTACGTAATTTGTTAGGAACTCGTCTCTAAACGCTCCGTGAGTAAGCGGGTGGAAAAATATGAATCCATCAGCGAACAACCTGCGCCAATGAATGCGCAACGCCCGAACTCGCTGCTCTCAGAAAAGAGTCGTTTAGCATACTCACGTTCACAGAGAACTGATGAGACGTGAATAAATTTAACGAGAACGCGATCTTAATTTTCTGAAGTATGTCGTTGTAATTGAATGGCGGGCGAGTGACAGAATTTTTCACTATATTAGCGCGAGGGTGCCGGGGTGTGAATATGCTAAAGGAGGAGGAGAGCCTTTTCAATTGTAGTGGGTGTTGATGGGCGGGCGAGTGCGCGGTCGGACATTGATGGATGCCCGTGCGATAAATGCGAGTTTTATGGCGTGACAAATGCGTAGCTTGCGTGCGCGTTCGGCTGTGGCTGGCGGCCGCACCGCCTGCAATGAATGGCCCCGGAGCTGTTTAAATTCCGCGACACTCGGCTGTCCTCACGCACACATGCATCTCCCCTTCGCTTCTGCGCTGCCCCACATGGCACGGTCCTTCCACCCGACGCAGGGCTCAACATTCATATCTGCCGAAACTTCTGTTATGGTATGAATATCGCTTACCTTAAAATTTCAGCATTACGTATAACAAAAGTGACGTTTCGCTTGTTTAAATTGTGTACTCCCTAACTTCTTTTTGTTAAAAGACGTAAAATAAGAAGAAATATACCTCTAGTTTTTAATTTAAATTTCTGTGCAACATACAAAATTACTCTGTGCTTCCGAAGTATTTGGAAAAGTTAATGATTATGATTATCAGTAGAATTTCGGTTTCATATTGTTACGATGGTTGTAGTCCGAGGCGCAAACGCACACTCCGTTAATCAAAGTAGTACTCTGATTAGGAAATAAGGAAGAGTGTTGTACGTGAAGAATTGTTTAACACATGAGGTTTCTGGTTGGTGTTTCTGCCTAGTGGCTGATTTCGTAGAATCGCACGGAGGAAAGCGCGCTAAAGGCTGCCAAAAGCAGATTCCGACGTTTTCTGCTGTTTTCATTGTTTTGAGACGTGAGATTATGTTACGGGCAACGTTGTCACTAAAATTCTATGTATTTCTAAAAGTACAGTAGCTACATTACATGTGGACGGTTAAGCTATACTTCATCATTCGCTTACCACCTTTTACATTCAAACAGAGAATCCCTCCACCATTGGAAACGGGATATTTGCAAATGAACTAAAGTTTTTTAATATCACAACAATTTTCCCTGAGTCGAGAATGGGTATTTGATTTATTTGGGAGTAGCCTCTGTTTCAAAATGTTTTTAACTTGTAACTGGTTTTAGATAATAGTTCTTCTTTTTATGCCATACATCTTTCACCCTTTGACTTACTGTTAACTGAATATTATATGAAACGTGTCAATAAATGTTATAGACAACTCCTCCTTCGAAATTAATCGTTTGATATGGAATAAACAACCCTCCCCACCTCCCTTTATATTTCCATGCTACAGAGAGTTTCTCTTTGTAATACTTTTTATTTCCCACCTCTGCACCATTGGAAGTCTATGTTTTGTTTCTCGTTGGCTGCAAATCTAGATATTCGAAACAATCAGTTTATTTTCAGAGAAAGTAACTGTCGATAACATTCAGCTGTTATTTATCATGTACACTTCCAATGAATTAGTTCTGTTTCCTGTTTTTCACATCGAGACTCAGAAATATCTAAAAGAATACTTGAGTCACAAAAAATGGTTCAAATGGCTCTGAGCACTGTGGGAGTCAACTTCTGAGTTCATCAGTCCCCTAGGACGTAGAACAACTTAAACCCAACTAACCTAAGGACATTCCACACATACATGCCCGAGGCAGGTGTCGAACCTGCTACCGTAGCGGTCTCGCGGTTCCACACGGTAGCGCCTAGAACCGCACGGCCACTCCGGCCGGCACTTGAGTCACATTTAGAAAGTGCTATCAATGAAATTTTAGATGAAGATTACAGCTCACAGAGTTAAAGTGAAGATGAGGATGGTGTTATTGAGTATGATTCAGATCGAGAAAGCAATGTGAACGTTAGAGACGATGAAGAGGATGGAGGTAGTGTAGCTTCAGGTAGCGAGCGTCAGGATGTGAGTGTCGTCAAGTCTAGACACACAGCCCATGGGAAAGAAAGCAGGCAGGAGTAACTGCAGTCGGTGTATGTATACTCCCAGAGAAGCCTTGAAAAAGATAGCTAAAATTGTTTCACACAGTGAGAATGAAAACTACGAAACAATACTCGTGCAATCACTTTCACCTTACTAGCATTCACTCGCAGAATCACTCATCTCAGATGCCTTAATACTACGGGGAAAGCGTGAAAGGTGCTACACCAGCAATTAAAACAGAAGTAAAGATCACAGAAGAGATAAAACAAAGTCACAGGGAAATGAAAAACATTGGTTAGCCATTCACCCAGTCAACATATTAAGAATATCTCCCTAAAATTTTTAGGAACAAGTTGGGCAAATCACAAAACCTTAAAAGGCCCACAAAATTCGTTTGAACGTCACTTGAAATATAGGGCAGATTTGATGGCAAATCTGCCGCTATCCTCTGGCCCGTAAGTAATCCATTGGCTAGTAAAATGTTGCGCACAGTGAACTGTACACCACAAGCACAACACACAGAAGTCGTCGCACCAGAGGAAGAAGCCTTGCGTCAAAGGACTGTGGCCTATGTGAAGACGAGTACGGTGGACCTCATCCCGCCTCTGTGGCTGAAAGGAGGTACGCCTCGCCCACGTTCTGAGCTTTACTAGACGTAGCTTATTTGTCACTTCCAGACAGTCATACTCCAAACGACGAATGACTGTGCCGCAGCACATACATTAGCCTTTTTGAAAATAATATTTTTTTATCAGTAGACTGTTTTAATGCCAATACCTTCACAAAACTCTCTCTTCGGCATCCATGTAACGAAAGTAATTTAGACGTCCTACAGTTAATTGTAGTATTCACAGTTAATTCTCAATTGCAACATTTCAAAATTTGAATAGAACAGTTGTTGATAGGTACATAAACGTTTTGGAAAGTAGTATTTTTTATCAGTAAACTATTTTAATACCAGTGGGTTCCCCAGTCCCCCTCTTCGTCATCCATGTTACAAAAATAGGCGTCCAAGAAAACTGGAAATTTGTTTTAAGACCTTATAGGACTAAACTGCTGAGGTCATCGGTCTCTACCGCGCGGCATTAGCCGAGCGGTCTGTGGCGCTGCTGACTGTACGGCTGGTGCCGGCGGAGGTGTGAGTCCTCCCTCGGACATGGGTGTGTGTGTTTGTCCTTAGAATAATTTAGGTTAAGTAGTGTGTAAGATTAGGGACTGATGACCTTACCAGTTAAGTCCCATAATATTTCACACACATTTGAACTTTTTCTTTTCATCGGTCTCCAAGAATACACACTACTTAATCTAACTTAAACTAACATACGCTAAGGACAACATACACACACTCATGCCCGAGGGAGGACTTGAACCTCCGACGAGGGCAGCCGCGCGAACCGTGGCAAGACGGCTGAGACCGAGCGGCTACCCCGCGCGGCAAGCGTCCAAGGGTTAAGTGTAAATATTGACAATGTATTCTCAATTGAAACATTTCAAAATCTGAATAAACCAGTTGTTGGTATGTTCATAAACGTTTTGTACCTCGAAACTGTTTCTCGCGTTTGGAAAAACTTTACATTTTCGGAATAGTTTTCCTAATTTCAGAATAAGAAACTGCAGCATATAAGAAGAGAATACTATAATTTTAAAGTGAAATAAAGAAATATGTTAAATTTCTATAATAGAACTGGTTACAGGCACAAGTCCGAAAGTAGAACACTGTCCTCAACTCTTTATTCTCTCACATATTAAGATTTATTCCATTCCAGGTCCAATGTCATTACTTGTATACTGACTTTCGTACATGAAAAGTCAAATGCTTCAACACGCACACTGCCTGTCTGACTCCTGCAGAGTGTAATGTCTTGGCTCACAAACTAAATTTACGTAGTATTTCAGTAAAATATCGTTACGCATAATATTTAGCGCTGATAGTAAATTAATTTTGCAGTAAATTCATAATCTATTTGATCACACAGACCCTAAATACATTTACTCCGGATGATGCCTGTTAGTGAATAAAGTATACACGTACAGATAACTGTAAAGTACATACGCAATATTGTAATTAAGTATTTAAGTTAGGAGTATACTTAGTCAATAGTGACTTAATAAACAGTGTGAGGATTGCGTCAGAGTGATCGTGCTGTTGCAGAGCACGGTTGTGTCGAACAGTCTAAGTATAGGCAATTGAAAGCAAGGAAAATACCTCATTTAAAAAATACTGAATTTTGTAATATATCCACTTGGAAAAAATTAACTATCTGTCGTAAATTTATCAAGGAAGATATTAGTGCCAGAAAAAAAACCTTGAAGCTTAAAATACATGTGAACGATGTGCATTATCAAATAAGCCGATATTTTAAACAATATTTAAATGTCGGTCATATTTTTATCATTTTAGGAAACCCAGTTCAGTCAGTAACTACAAATAGTGATTCTATGAGCAACAGCCTTGCGACAGTGGTAACGCCGATTCCCGTCAGATCAAAGAAGTTCAGCGCTTTCGAGCCTGGCTAGCACATAGATGGGTGATCGTCCGTGACTGCCGAGCGCTGTTGGTAAGTGGGTTGCACTCAACCATTAGGAGGCCAATTGAGTATCTGCTTGACGGAGCAGTGGCGCCTCCGGGAGCGGAAAGCGACAACGGCCGCGAAAGCAGTGTGCTAACCACATGTCCGTCAACGTGCGCATCCACTGACGCCTGTCGGCTGAGGATGACGCGGTGATCGGTCGGTTCCGTTGGACCTCCCGAGGCCTGTTCGGAAGGAGTTCACTCTTTAGTTATTCTGTGCGAAACGAACAGGAATTCTTCGAGAAATACCATGTAAAATAGTTGTCAACTGGCATACAGCTTTTATTGAAAATGCTTCTTGTTGAATAAACAGTACCATAATAATACTATTTATTAGTAAGTTCAGTTACGAAATGGTACAGTTACTACTAAGCATTGTTATGAAACAAATATGAGTCTGTCATAATTTTAACCTTATAAGCAAAAATGATACTTGTTTGTTTTATTATAACAACGTACCTAATACACTCCTGGAAATGGAAAAAAGAACACATTGACACCGGTGTGTCAGACCCACCATACTTGCTCCGGACACTGCGAGAGGGCTGTACAAGCAATGATCACACGCACGGCACAGCGGACACACCAGGAACCGCGGTGTTGGCCGTCGAATGGCGCTAGCTGCGCAGCATTTGTGCACCGCCGCCGTCAGTGTCAGCCAGTTTGCTGTGGCATACGGAGCTCCTTGGCAGTCTTTAACACTGGTAGCATGCCGCGACAGCGTGGACGTGAACCGTATGTGCAGTTGACGGACTTTGAGCGAGGGCGTATAGTGTGCATGCGGGAGGCCGGGTGGACGTACCGCTGAATTGCTCAACACGTGGGGCGTGAGGTCTCCACAGTACATCGATGTTGTCGCCAGTGGTCGGCGGAAGGTGCACGTGCCCGTCGACCTGGGACCGGACCGCAGCGACTCATGGATGCACGCCAAGACCGTAGGATCCTACGCAGTGCCGTAGGGGACCGCACCGCCACTTCCCAGCAAATTAGGGACACTGTTGCTCCTGGGGTATCGGCGAGGACCATTCGCAACCGTCTCCATGAAGCTGGGCTACGGTCCCGCACACCGTTAGGCCGTCTTCCGCTCATGCCCCAACATCGTGCAGCCCGCCTAAAGTGGTGTCGCGACAGGCGTTAATGGAGGGACGAATGGAGACGTGTCGTCTTCAGCGATAAGAGTCGCTTCTGCCTTGGTGCCAATGATGGTCGTATGCGTGTTTGGCGCCGTGCAGGTAAGCGCCACAATCAGGACTGCATACGACCGAGGCACACAGGCCCAACACCCGGCATCATGGTGTGGGGAGCGATCTCCTACACTGGCCGTACACCTCTGGTGATCGTCAAGGGGACACTGAATAGTGCAAGGTACATCCAAACCGTCATCGAACCCATCGTTCTACCATTCCTAGACCGGCAAGGGAACTTGCTGTTCCAACAGGACAATGCACGTCTGCATGTATCCCGTGCCACCCAACGTGCTCTAGAAGGTGTAAGTCAACTACCCTGGCCAGCAAGATCTCCGGATCTGTCCCCTACTGAGCATGTTTGGGACTAGATGAAGCGTCGTCTCACGCGCTCTGCACGTCCAGCACAAACGCTGGTCCAACTGAGGCGCCAGGTGGAAATGGCATGGCAAGCCGTTCCATAGGACTACATCCAGCATCTCTACGATCGTCTCCATGGGAGAATAGCAGCCTGCATTGCTGCGAAAGGTGGATATACACTGTACTAGTGCCGACATTGTGCATGCTCTGTTGCCTGTGCCTATGTGCCTGTGGTTCTGTCAGTGTGATCATGTGATGTATCTGACCCCAGGAATGTGTCAATAAAGTTTCCCCTTCCTGGGACAATGAATTCACGGTGTTCTTATTTCAATTTCCAGGAGTGTATGTTACGAAATGCCGCGCATAGAAGTGGCATTCTTACGAGGCTCATCCTCGGGTTCTTTCGGTGATAGAAAGACCGAGTAAAGTGCTTTGGATAGCCTTTGTGCTAGGGACCGTTTCTAGACCCAAGAGAAGAATCGTCTTTGTGTCACTTTCTTGCAGGAAGGGCCAAAGTATGAATATTACACACTTCTTCCTGCTTGGGCAAATGGGCAAATTGTTTGTTTCTTTTTGTATTCGATGTCACCTGTGTTGGGTCTTACGGGGCTTACTGAGGTGCTATTCGTTCAATGGCGGTTCCTTAGGAAACCTCAAGAAACAGTTTATTTTAAACATTTATTCGTACCAAATCCGATGCGCACATTCCAAGAGGTCTATCTACAGCAAACAGCTGACATTTGTACGATATGTTCCTAAGATCCCGATCTCAAACAGCCTCGAATATTTTATTCATATCATTACATGCTTCTGAGATACGGAGGTTCACACTTACCTTAGATGTACACGTAGAAATACCCACGTAAAATCTGGTGTGAGGCGGAATCTAAATAACAAATAACTATACCAAATTTCTCAAATTTTAACATTATATGCTCTAGGTATTTATGCATTTTCAAAACTCCTTATCAGTAATGAGAAAGATCCCAAAACCATTTTTTTGGGAAGAAAAACCAAGCCGCAGATTCCAAAACGACTACGCTCAGAAAATGTGTGTAGTTTTTACGACATATTCCTTAGATCCCCGTCTCGAATGCCCTTCAAAATTTTCTTGATACCTTTATCCGTTTCCGAGATACAGAGGTTTACATAAATCTTACTTGTATACGAAAATTACGCACACATATTCCAGTGTGAGGAGAACACATAGTTTATAAATTGACGTAGCACCGAAAAATACACAGTAAAGTGTCTCCCTTTTCATTAAAAGGGTCCCGAGAACCCTGTGTTTTAGTACTGAAGCAGATGAAAAATGTTTGTGCACTTAAACCCCGGACTGAGGTGTAAATTATTTCAATGTCGCATGGGTAAACTATCGAACTTTTGCTTACCCATGAAGTTCTTGTCATACGAGTGACATATCTTCCTCTGATAGGGAAAAGAAGGGAATCAGCGGAAGAGTGATTCTATCGGGGAATGAAAACCGAATATGCCCCTTCTTAAAAGTTTCTAACTGAAAAGTGAGGTACCAGTTGCCTGATTATACCTTTCTCAACGCCTTTAATAAATTTCCTCAAAATTTAGGCGTGCGAACACACTCGCTTTTTTTATGCTGAGAGAAAAGAGTACAGTAGCGGTGTTCCAAGTCAAGGAAAAGTTTTCAGTACTGCAAGATAATAGAAGGTGGTTGGGGCGTAGAAATGGCGAACGACACCACGGCTGTGTGAGAGGAACAGAAGGACACAGTGGCAACGGAACATAGTTGACAGTGACAGAAAAGTGCTAGAAAAGGAGTGAGGGAAACAGTGCCGGTAGGACAGGAATAAAGACAAGGAAGAAATGGAAGTGGGTGAGAGCGATAAAGAAAGCGCAAGTAAGTTCGCTTACCAAAAATTTTGGGAATGTTTTCAGAGGTGCTGAGGTACGTACAATGAGTCAGCTGTTACCCACGTTCCAGTCTGTGTTTTGAAAAGGAGCATAGTCGCATATTTAGTGATCCGACAGGAAAATGATTGGCGTTTGTTTGAATTAACAAGTGTTATCAAATTATTAATTTTTAAACAATAAATCAGTGGCCTTGCAATAATGGGTTACTGCATCCAGCTCAAATATAAAGATTTTCATTTATTATATAAGTGCTCGTCCTTGCAGTTATATCTTTACGAGAGGAATTTAGAATTGTCTATAAATGTGTAATATCTTGCAAAAACAGCAGAAGGTGTGGCGCAAAATGGTCGGTAGTAATAAACCACCTGTTGTAATTGCAAGTATGTTGTAGCTGACGTTTCGTGAACTCGTAGTTTTCGAAATATGTTTGTATATATGTGAAGTTTTTTTGTCGATACGCATGATGTACAGGGTGAGTCACCTAACATTACCGCTGGATATATTTCGTAAACCACATCAAATACTGACGAATCGATTCCACAGACCGAACGTGAGTAGAGGGGCTAGTGTAACTGGTTAATACAAACCATAAAAAAATGCACGGAAGTATGTTTTTTAACACAAAGCTACGTTTTTTAAATGGAACCCGGTTAGTTTTGTTAACACATAAACAAATACGTAATCAGTGCCGTTTGTTGCATTGTAAAATGTTAATTACATCCGCAGATATTGTAACCTAAAGTTGTCGCTTTAGTACCACTCCTCCGCTGTTCGATCGTGTGTATCGGAGAGCACCGAATTACGTAGGGATCCAAAGGGAACGGTGATGGACCTTAGGTACAGAAGAGACTGGAACACCACATTGCGTCCACATGCTAACACCTTTTTATTGGTCTTTTTCACTGACGCACATGTACATTACCATGAGCGGTGAGGTACACGTACACACGTGGTTTCCGTTTTCAATTACGGAGTGGAATAGAGTCTGTCGCGACATGTCAGGCCAATAGATGTTCAATGTGGTGGCCATCATTTGCTGCACACAATTCCAATCCCTGGCGTAATGAATGTCGTACACGCCGCAGTACATATGGTGTAATGTCGCCGCAGGCTGCCACAACACTTTGTTTCATATCCTCTGGGGTTGTAGGCATATCACGGTACACATTCTCCTTTAACGTACCCCATAGAAAGACGTCCAGAGGAGTAAGATCAGGAGAACGGGCTGGCCAATTTATACGTCCTCCACGTCCTATGAAACGCCCGTCGAACATCCTGTCAAGGGTCAGCCTAGTGTTAATTGCGGAATTTGCAGGTGCACTATCATGCTGATACCACATACGTCGACGTGTTTCCAGTGGGACATTTTCGAACAACGTTGCCCGATCATTCTGTAGAAACGCGATGTATGTTGCAGCTGTTACAACACGCAACTGAACGTCGGAGGTTTCATGTGTCAACTTTAGGTTACAATATCTCCGGATTTAATTAACATTTTACAATGCAACAAACGGCACTGATTACGTATTTGTTTATATTTTCAGACGCGCTAACAAAACTAACGTGGTTCCATTTAAAAAAACCTAGGCTTTTGTTAAAAAACGTACTTCCGTGCATTTTTGTGTGGTTTGTATTAAACAGTTACACTAGCCCCTGTCCTTACGTTCGGTCTGTGGAATCGGTTCGTCAGTATTTGATGTGGTTTACGAAATATATCCAGCGGTAACGTTAGGTGACTCACCCTGTATACACATCGCAAAAATGAAGAGGGAAATGAGAAGTAGAAGAAAAGTTTGAAAGCTTGACTTTTAGGCTTTGAAAATGGAGATCCAGTTCTGAAGTATGTCGTACATTGCTAAAACAGTAAACGTGCGAGGACTACACGGTTTACTATTATTAAATACACCAATCTAATTGTCAGACTGATGGTGCTCACGCCATCACAAATGCAAATTAACAGTATTAGGAGATTTGACATGGAATATAATAAAATTTCCTGACAGATCAAACAGTGCTTTTTTTTTGCACCATCCTCCCACACAGACCCGTCCTATCTTACACACGCCATTTATGCCTTCGTCGGCAAAGTTCGAAACTTCTTTCTCTATTGTTTTTAATTTGTTTTCTTCAAAGGTAAAATGCTCTGCCGTGTGTCTCTTGATCGTTCTTGGAGAGACAGATATAGGGATAAATAACACAGTTACAATATTTAAATAAAGAGTGGATAAATAAATACAATGAAATCATTATATCCTTACTTATGGACCCTCTTAGTTGTGGATAATTAGGGAATTAAAATCAGAAATTTAACATACATTTTCATCAACTATTTGTCAATGCTGTCCACAAATAGTTTTGGAAAGTAACATTAAATTCCTCGGGAAATTTACCTTTCAGTACTCTGTTTAGAAGGGTGCGTCGTCTCCAGCTTGGCGTATATGCTGTGCCCGACCAAACACATGTAGATATACCTTGCAATAACTTCTACTCTGCTCGTAGTAGGATCGTGATATCAGCCTGCTGACGATTTGACTTCGTTTCCGTTGCCAACTTTTTCTTTGAGCCACTCCAAGTGCTTATAGGTTCGTCACAAGGAGAGTAAGTGGCAAATTTTGGCTACATGGATGCTGCAACTAGCATGTTGGCTGGCTTTTTGCTATAACTTTTGGTTTTAATTTGCTTTTAGGTGTCACAGAAAACTTCTCTGATATTTGTGGCCAACACTGAAGCGTGACTCTTTCTCCAGACTTGTGGCCATTATGCCCATGGCTATTTGATAGCTGTAGAGTGCCTAATAGTGCTCATTATTAGGAGTTAGTGGATTAGGCCTGTGTGATGATTTGAGAATTCTTGGATTGATGTATATAGTATTTTTCTACGTAATCCAGAAGTCCTGAAGCATTGGAAATACTGCCGATATGTGAATTATTTTCACCAAGACTTAAATATAAAAGGCCTGTTAAAACCGGTATAAGTTGTGTAGCTGTATCTCTCTAAGCATGGCTTTGGTGGTGAACGTGTTGTTACGCCAGTTTTGGAGCACTAGTTCTTTTGAGCAGGTAGAACGTACTGTTCTTTCCCAACGGGAGCCTCTCAGTCATTCACGGTAGCTGATTTTGTGGTAACTGCTGCCCTGAGGGACGCAAGGTGAGCACAGATGATTTTGTTTTGTTGAGGACGGACCCAGTCGTTTGCTGCTAATGTGTGACTAATTCCTCTACTCTTCGAGCATCTTCGACGTTGTCCAACAAAGGGTTTATATCATATACGTAATCGTGAACAACATCTTAAATTCCGAATATGCTGACATCTCTAAGTTATTTTTATTTTTTAATTTTCGCAGTAGTGACTCCGTCGCAATGGCGCAAGGCGAGGCATTTAAGGAGCAACCCTGTTCGAGCGCTCACTTAATCCGATGCTGTCCGTGGAGAGATTTTCGAATGACATTTATTACGCCGTCAGCAAGCCAGTAAGATATCATAACTGTAATAACGTAGCCGTGTAAAATCCTATGACACGGTTTCCCGGAGTCTTGAAAGGCAGTTGAGGAAGATGTTGGGACATTCTAAGCAAGATACATCACGTCTCGGAAGTAAGCCAATAAATCTGTCAAACTCTGGCCTCGGAATACCGACTCTTGCGAAGGGCCAAATATATTTTGTAAGACTGCTGTCATAGGTGAAAATTGTTCTTAGATTTGCGAGTGATGGGATGCTGTTCTTCTTTGGTACGAAGACTGTTATCGCCTCAGTGAATTGCGCTAGCGTTTGACCTCTTTGTAACAGGTCATTGTAAATATATGTTACCTGTTTCTTATAGTATGTCAATATTTATTAACACAAGAACTACCGGACTTTTTCTTACCCTTGGTAGTACCATGTGCGTCATTTTTCACCTACAGTAAAGATAACCCTTTTATTCGCCCTCGGATAGAATCCGTAAATGCGACACATAAATACTAGAGGGAAGATAGCCGTACAGTGGCCTGGGCCCTCACTGATTAAAAACTTTAAGTAGAATGGGTCATGCGTACGTTGCAGAAGACGTAGGTCATAGTCAGATGGATGAGATTCTGCTTGCAGTTCATTTGATGCTTCTGAATCACATAAGTCAGCGTTTCCAATGGAACAAAATCGTCGTCGTCCTCCAACGCGTTCGTCTCACTACCGTATTCATCACCCGATTGCGTCTGTAAAACGTTCTACAGGTAGTAGAGAAACTCGAGAGAATCAACTGCAAGATCACGTCGCTGGCGTCAGGACTGCCCCACCCCGCTCGGCTAACCACAGGCAAACATATATTTACAGGAAACTTCCGTAAGGGCGGCGAGACTGATGTCTGCTGTCGTGTAAAATTATTAGCAATGCCCCAGACAGTGGTGTAGGAAAGGGGAGGGGGGTATAATACACTCATCAAAAAAGTTTTGCATCACCTCGTTTCCGAGAGTTCCGGAACCTGTACAGAATATTGGAACAGAGTTCACATAAATATCATTTCCACCCTTTTTATTGCTCATGAAAAACGCACATAAACGTTGAGCCAACATACAGCGAGACCTTCAGTGTAGGTGGTCCAGATTGATGTACACGAGGGTACCTCTGATGCCCAGTAGCAAGTCCTCTTGCATTGATGCATGGCTGTACTCATCGTGGCATATTATCCGTAACTTCATCAAGGCACTGTTGGTTCAGATTTTCCCACTCCTCAAAGGCGATTCAGCGTCGATCCTCAGAGTGGTTTGTGGGTCACGTCGGCCATAAACAGACCTTTTCAAACTATCAGAGGCGTGTTCGATAGGGTTCATGTCGGTAGAACATGCTTGCCACTCTAGTCGAGCGATGTCGTTATCCTGAAGGAAGTCATTCACAAGATGTGTACGTTGGGGGCGCGAATTGTCGTACATGAACACGAATGCCTGGCCTATATGCTGCCGATATTGTTGCACTATCAGTCGGAGGATGGCATTCACGTTTCGTACAGCCATTACGGCGCCTTCCATGACTACCAGCGGCATACGTCGGCCCCACATACTGGCACCCCATAACAGCAGGCAACCTCCAGCTTGCTGCACTTGCTGGACAATGTGTCTAAGGCGTTCAGCCTGCTCGGGTTGTCTCCGAACACGTGTCCGATGATTCTCTGGTTGAAGGCACACGCGACACTCATCGGTGAAGAGCACGTGGTACCAATCCTAAGCGGTGCATTCGGCATGTTGCAGGGCCCATTTGTACCGCGCTGCGTGGTGTCGTGGTTACAAAGGTGGACATCGCCCTGGACGTCGGAAGTGAAGTTGCTCTCATCATGCAGCTTATTGGGCACAGTTTGAGTCGTAACACGACGTCCTGTGGCTTCACGAAAAGCATTATTCAACATGGAGGCGTTGCTGTCAGTATTTTTTCCAAGCCATATCCGTAGGTAGCCGTCTTCCACTGCAGCAGTAGCTCTTGGGCGGCCTGAGCAAGGAGTGTCATCGACAGTTTCTGTCTCTCTGTATCTCCTCCATGTCCGAAGAAAATCGCTTTGGTTCACTCCGAGACGCCTGGATACTTCACTTGTTGAGAGCCCTTCCTGGCACAAAGTAGCAATACGGAAGCGATAGAACCGCGGTAGGCTGCCGCTGTGGCCGAGTGGTTCTATGCGCTTCAGTCCGGAACCGCGCTGCTGCTACGGTCGCAGGATCGAATCCTGCCTGGGGCATGGATATGTGTGATGTCCTTAGTTTAGTTAGGTTGAAGTAGTTCTAAGTCTAGAGGAGAGGTCACCCGTTGTCTAAGGGCAGTCTGCCGCCGGCAGTGCTGCGAGGCGGTCACGCGCCAGAGCGCTGCGGGCGAGGCGGGCACGGTGTGTTTGTGTTTACTTCGGCCGCTGTAAGTGCCGTTTTCCCTTCTAGACCTCGATGGCGCACAACTATCGGAAGAAGACATTACGTTTCAACTTTTTTTCCGACTTCGCCCGACCCAAGGCCCTGGAGGTAGAACGATTTATTCGCGATGAAGTTAAAATACCACCAACGGATCTAATGGGTATCCACTAGTTAGCAGTACCGTCTACGTCAAAATGATCAACGATGCGGCGTGCGACAAGGTGCTTCAAGAAGCAGAACGTGGACTGGGCTTCTGTCATTCCGACGGCAACGTCGGACTCGTTACCGTCGATCACGCAGGTCTCGGCACACGGACGATAAGGATCTTCGAACTACCTGCAGACGTCGTCATCGAGGCGCTCCGTCCCTATTGCAACGTTCTGGAACATGTTACCGAACGATGGGTACAATTTCAGACCTATCCCGTTTTAAACGGTGTTAGACAGGTCCGCATCGAGTTGCAGAAACACGTGCCTTCCTATCTACGTATCGGAGGCTGCCGTGCCATTATAATGTACGACGGTCAACCTCGAACCTGTTCCGGTTGCGGGAAAGAAGGTCACCTACGGTCTGAATGCATTAAACGACGTGTCGCGCAGCTCCCGTTGTCGGAAGCATCCGTCACACCCTCGATGACCGCCCTACCGGTCACTTACGCAGCGGCTCTTGCTACGTCTACAGTTTCGTCCACTCCGTCGCCCGGTCCTTCCGATCGGCACGTCCCACCGCCCAGTCACCTATGGACGGTGCGGACGTCCCACCAGACGACCTTGCCGCCGAACAGGCTCCCGCACCGGACGCTGAGGAGAACAGTACTTCTTCACAACACCTGTTTGATAATTTCATTGTACCCACCGACGCCTTCGGACCAGGTCGACGCTCTTCCTTGCCGTCGTCCGACACTGAGGAACACGTGCGCAAACAACGCTCGCCACGTAGGCGCAAACGCCGTCGCTGTTCACCCACGGGCTCTCAAAGCGTCGCCACCCGCGACGACGAAGACGACACCCAACCAGCCGACATTTCCATGCAGAGGCCGGCGGACAACTTTCACGATGGACAAGACGTTTCGCAGGACGTGACCACTATGGAGGTCGCCACGCACAATGTAACGATCGGTGCGCCGGTTGAGACGCCTGTCTCCCCGCCGACAACTCCAGATCTCTCTCACCACGACGCAATTAACATGGACATTGGACAGATCCACGGCACACGAGCATGGGCCGACGAGATTGAGGAAGATACGCCCCCTCCTCCGGATGAGTTGCCTCCGCCGGAGAAGGCTGCCTGTTAACATCAACGTGTGACTGCTACGGTCGCAGGTTCGAATCCTGCCTCGGGCATGGATGTGTGTGATGTCCTTAGGTTAGTTAGGTTTAAGTAGTTCTAAGTTCTAGGGGACTAATGACCACAGCTGTTGAGTCCCACAGTGCTCAGAGCCATTTTTGTTAACATCAAAAGCAAGGCACTGCAGCTGATGGGACGGGACTTCCTGTCGGTGCTCTCCTCTTACTTCCCTTGGTGATGGTAGATGCGCGTCCATCACCGCTGAAACAAACGTACCGGTTTGCTACACTGAACATCAACATGATCGGCACTGCACCCAAGCTGCAACTCCTATGCGACATGCTTCGGGCCTCTGACGTCGACGTTGCCCTTCTTCAGGAAGTACGCGTTGCCACACTACCACCAGTCTACGGCTACGACTCATACACGTCCACATGTGATCAATCAGGGCGTGGAGTGGCTTTATACATAAGCGAAGGAATCCCACTCAAGGACACGACAATCCTTCCCTGTGGAAGAGGCATGGCTATTACCATCTTCGACACGCGCGTCATCAATATCTACGCTCCGTCTGGCTCCTCGAGCCGTCGGCAGCGGTCCACTTTCTTCGGACTTGACGTGGCGCCCCTGTTTTCTGGACGCTATGATCACCTTATCATGGGAGGCGATTTTAACTGTGTTCTCCATCCGCAGGACCAACTGCCTGGTTATTCGCCATGCCTGGCACTTCTCACCTTAATCGAAGATTTTCGTCTAGTGGACGTTTGGGAGAAAATTCATTGCAATACCCCCGGTTTTACCCATTATACAGCACAGTCTGCGAGCAGACTGGACCGGTTTTATGTCTCTGCCCACCTTGGCAATGACGTCGCCCAAACTGAACGGTGTCCCCTTGCATTTTCGGACCATTTGCTCCCTGGCTCTGCCACCTCAGTCAGTGTGGCGCAACAGAGGTTACTGGAAGCTTAATGCCTCCCTCCTTAATGATCCACACTGCCGACAATGTATTGCCAGTACATGGGCGTCTTGCGAAAGACGCCTTCCGCAGTACACATCCACGTTCCATTGGTGGCTCAACTGTGTCAAACCAGCGATCAGAAAGGCCTTCATACAATGTGGAAAGGAAGCAGCAGCATGGCATCGAGACACCACATATTTTCACTACGCCGTCCTCCGTGAGCTCGATGCGCTCCCTCCATCACCTGACACCCATAGGGAACGACAACGTACTAAAGCTCGTCTCCTCTCTCTCCAACGTGCACGACTGCATGGTGTCGTGGTGCGTTCCCGACGACAAGACCTCCTCCACGACGAAACCCTATCCACAGTCCATGCCGCATCCGACCATAGTCGTCGACGTCCACTTTTCGTCCCCAACATCACGACCTCCGATGGCGATCACCACACAACACAGGCGGCGGTGGTGTCTGACTTTGCTGAACATTATCGCCAATTTTATGATGATGAACCGATGGCGACGCCCATTCCTGATGATCTCCGTATTTCCCCTGATCGGACCCTCACTGTAGCGGAGTCAACGTCCATGATGTCTGCAATCACCGCAGAAGCGGTGGTAGATGCGATCAACAAAGGGGCCAAAAACAAATCACCCGGACCAGATGGTCTCCCAGTGAAGTTTTACCGGGCGTTCGCCACGTTCATGCTTCCTCGCTGGACGGAAAAGATTCAGGAACTCTTTTCTCCGTCCTTACCAATTCCACCTGATTTCGTCACTGGCATTCTTCTACCTGTGCCTAAACCGAAGGGAGGGTCTCATGTCTCTGCATATCGCCCCCTTACACTTTTGAATGCAGACTATAAAATCTATGCACGCCTCTTAGCAGCGCGCATACGCACCGTCTTACCTACGGTCGTTTCACCTGAGAAGACTGCACGTGGTTGTGGGGCCACCTTACAAACAGCCCTAGGAGAATGCCGTGACCTCATTGCACTGGCGTCGGTTTGTCGCCTTCGTGCTGCACTGGTATCCGGCGATTTCACGAGTGTGATCGCGTTCGACACCCATTCCTCTTCATGGTGGCGACACGTATGGGGTTCCCATTACATTTTGTCGATGTCATTCGCCGGTTACTACTTCCCGCGGTCTCGATGGTACAAGTCCATGGGAGGCTTGTAGGACCGATTCCTATACGCCACTCTGTACGTCAAGGCTCAAAAATGTTCAAATGTCTCTGAGCATTATGGGACTCAGCGGCTGTGGTCATTAGTCCCCTAGAACTTAGAACTACTTAAAGCTAACTAACCTAAGGACATCACACACATCCATGTCCGGGGCAGGATTCAAACCTGCGACCGTAGCAGTCGCACGGTTCCGGATAGCGCGCCTCGAACCGCGAGACTGTACGTCAAGGATGCCCTATGTCTACTTTACTATATGCCATTGCACTTGAACCCCTCAGCACTGGCCTTACGTCTAGACTGCAGGGTCTCGCTCTGCGTGACTTCACCTTTCACTGTAGGGCATATGCGGACGATCTCCTCTTTCTCACCTGCTCCTCCACGGAACTCAATGACGCCATCCAATGGATCCACCAGTATGGACGTCTTTCTGGTAGCATTCTTAATGTCCGCAAATCGACTATGATGCACATTGGGCGCGGCCTCCCGGCTATGGTGCCGAACCCACTCCCAGCCAGTACCACCCTTCGTTACTTGGGTATCGAATTTACGAGCTCCACACACCGCACAGTGGCCCTGGCATACCGGCGGCTTTGCAGTCGATTCGGCACCATGTCCGCCGCCAAGTGCACCGTAACTTAAATCAACTCCAAAGTGTGTCCTATGTCAACATGCATGTAGCCCCTAAATTGGTACACGTCGCCCAGATCCTCCCAATGCCATTACTCCTTGGCCGCCGCATCCAATCAGCCTTAGGATATTTCGTGTCAGCAGGGGCACTTTTCAAAGTCCGCTACAACACTCTAACATTGCCTCCTGCAAAAGGTGGCCTTGGATTCATCAACGTGCGGGCACTATCTTCTGCCCTCTTTGTCCACACCCTGTTGCGGCACTGGCAGTGGACGATTCCGTCCTTAACACGCAGTCTCTTAGATATCCTCCGACCAGCTTCTCTCGATCCACCGATCAATGTGGCACCTGTTTCTCCATTATTGTACCACGTCGCCAATTGTTTCATAGAACTCAGCTACGTTCGGGCCGATCTTCCAGTCACCCGTCCTCCCCGTACAAAAGATGATTATCGTTTGTTTATGCTGTCCAACCCTAGCGACCCCATGGTGCTACAGCATCCTGACATTAACTGGCGCAAGGTTTGGGGGTGTGTGCATGCACCCTTTTTACCGTCGTCTGTGTCTGCACCCTGGTATGTTTTAGTCTATGGAACATTCCCGACTAATAGTAGACTTTATCGCATAGGACTGGCCACCTCCCCACTCTGCCCTGACTGTCAGCTCGAAGACACCGACGAGCACCGTCTTACGTGCCCCCTGGAACAAAACGTATGGCTCCTCATCCAACGAATCGTGGGCTTTTACCTCAGTGCCCCGCCAACGACGGTAACCCCGGATTTCCTGTTGTTGCCCTAGACATTTCACTACCCTCTTGCTAAGCACCATACTCTCATCTGGTTTGGAGGACAGGCTTTAGAATACCTCTTTCAAAGTGGTCCGCATACAGTCCTACAGTCCTTCACTTCTGGTACAAAGTTATGACCGCGCATAGCACCCTCACCCGAAAACCATCTTACCGACAAACTTTTGCCGTTTATCTCCGCAGCGTCTTCCTTGACCCCCCTCAAAGTTGGGGTGTACCATGCCTACCTGTCACTTGATGCAACACCCTTACTCAGGTTCCCATGCATCGACAAAAAAAAGCAGAATGTTATATTTTGTTGTATTTAATGTTTTTCTCTTTAATTAATTAATTAATTTTTTTGCTTAACTAACAGTCATTTGTATATGTTTAAATGGTATTGTACCTTGAAGAACTCTTGCATAGTGAATATATATGTACTTTTAGTTTGTTCAGTACAGATTAATAAAAAAAACAAGAAAAAAACGGTTCTACGCAAAAAAGGGGTAGAGTCATTGATTCATAATCAAAAACGTCTTCGGTCCCGGGTTCGATCCCCGCCACTGCCTAAATTTTGATGAATAATCAGCATTGGCAGCCGAAGACTTCCGGCATAAGAAGTCAGCCTCATTCTGCCAACGGCCTTGTCAAAGAGGGCGGAGGAGCGGATAGAGGTTCAGGGCTCTCTCTTGTCCTAGGGGTGGCAAATTGCCCCTAAAGGCGGAAGAATCAGCAATGATCAACGACATGAGGATGCAGAAGGCAATGGAAACCACTGCATTAAATACACGTAACGTGTATCCACAGGACATGTGGCCTGTAGTTGAAGAAGTGTAATGATGATATCTCCATTGGCAAAAGATTCCGGAATAGTCCCCCATTCGGATCTCCGGGAGTGGACTGCCAAGGGGGAGGTTACCACGAGAAAAAGATTAAATCATCAACGAAAGGATAACGTTCTACGAGTCGGGGCGTGGAATGTCAGAAGCTTGAACGTGGTAGGTAAACTAGAAAATCTTAAAATGGAAATGCAAAGGCTCAATCTAGATATAGTAGGAGTCAGTGAAGTGAAGTGGAAGGAAGACAAAGATTTCTGGTCAGATGAGTATCGGGTAATATCAACAGCAGCAGAAAATGGTATAACAGGTGTAGGATTCGTTACGAATAGGAAGGTAGGGCAGAGGGTGTGTTACTGTGAACAGTTCAGTGACCGGGTTGTTCTAATCAGAATCGACAGCAGACCAACACCGACAACGATAGTTCAGGTATACATGCCGACGTCGCAAGCTGAAGATGAACAGATAGAGAAAGTGTATGAGGATATTGAAAGGATAATGCAGTATGTAAAGGGGGACGAAAATCTAATAGTCATGGGAGACTGGAGTGCAGTTGTAGGGGAAGGAGTAGAAGAAAAGGTTACAGGAGAATATGGGGTTGGGACAAGGAATGAAAGAGGAGAAAGACTAATTGAGTTCTGTAACAAGTTTCAGCTAGTAATAGAGAATACCCTGTTCAAGAATCACATGAGGAGGAGGTATACTTGTAAAAGGCCGGGAGATACGGGAAGATTTAAATTAGATTGCATGATGGTCAGACAGAGATTCCGAAATCAGGTATTGGATTGTAAGGCGTACCCAGGAGCAGATATAGACTCAGATCACAATATAGTAGTGATGAAGAGTAGGCTGAAGTTCAAAACATTTGTCAGGAAGAATCAATACGCAAAGATGTTGGATACGGAAGTTCTAAGGAATGACGAGATACGTTTGAAGTTCTCTAACACTATAGATACAGCAATAAGGAATAGCGCAGTAGGCAGTACAGTTGAAGTGGAATGGACATCTCTAAAAAGGGCCTTCACAGAAGTTGGGAAGGAAAACATAGGTACAAAGAAGGTAGCTGCGAAGAAACCATGGGTAACAGAAGAAATACTTCAGTTGATTGATGAAAGGAGGAAGTACAAACATGTTCCGGGAAAATCAGGAATACAGAAATACAAGTCGCTGAGGAATGAAATAAATAGGAAGTGCAGGGAAGCTAAGACGAAATGGCTGCAGGAAAAATGTGAAGACATCGAAAAAGATATGATTGTCGGAAGGACAGACTCAGCATACAGGAAACTCAAAACAACCTTTGGTTACATTAAAAGCAACGGTGGTAACATTAAGAGTGCAACGGGAATTCCACTGTTAAATGCAGAGGAGAGAGCTGATAGGTGGAATGAATACATTGAAAGCCTCTATGAGGGTGAAGATTTGTCTGATGTGATAGAAGAAGAAACAGGAGTCGATTTAGAAGAGATAGGGGATCCAGTATTAGAATCGGAATTTAAAAGAACTTTGGAGGACTTACGGTCAAATAAGGCAGAAGGGATAGATAACATTCCATCAGAATTTCTAAAATCATTGGGGGAAGTGGCAACAAAACGACTATTCACGTTGGTGTGTAGATTATATGAGTCTGGCGACATACCATCTGACTTTCGGAAAAGCATCATCCACACAATTCCGAAGACGCCAAGAGCTGACAAGTGCGAGAATTATCGCACAATCAGCTTAACAGCTCATGCATCGAAGCTGCTTACAAGAATAATATACAGAAGAATGGAAAAGAAAATTGAGAATGCGCTAGGTGACGATCAGTTTGGCTTTAGGAAAAGTAAAGGCACGAGAGACGCAATTCTGACGTTACGGCTAATAATGGCAGCAAGGCTAATGAAAAATTAAGACACGTTCATAGGATTTGTCCACGTGGAAAAAGCGTTCGACAATATAAAATGGTACAAGCCGTTCGAGATACTGAAAAAAGTAGCAGTAAGCTATAGGGAGAGACGGGTCATATACAATATGTACAACAACCTAGAGGGAATAATAAGAGTGGAGGATCAAGAATGAAGTGCTCGTATTAAGAAGGGTGTAAGACAAGGCTGTAGCCTTTCGCTCCTACTCTTCAATCTGTACATCGAGGAAGCAATGATGGAAATAATAGAAAGGTTCAGGAGTGGAATTAAAATACAAGGTGAAAGGATATCAAAGATTCGATTCGCTGATGACATTGCTATCCTGAGTGAAAGTGAAGAAGAATTAAATGATCTACTGAACGGAATGAACAGTCTAATGAGTACATAGTATGGTTTGAGAGTAAATCGGAGAAAGACGAAGGTAATGAGAAGTAGTAGAAATGAGAACAGCGAGAAACTTTACATCAGGATTGATGGTCACGAAGTCAATGACGTTAAGGAATTCTGCTACCTAGGCAGTAAAATAACCAATGACGGACGGAGCAAGGAAGACATCAAAAGCAGACTCGCTATGGCAAAAAAGGCATTTCTGGCCAAGAGAAGTCTACTAATATCAAATACCGGCCTTCACTTGAGGAAGAAGTTTCTGAGGATGTACGTCTGGAGTACAGCATTGTATGGTAGTGAAACATGGACTGTGGGAAAACCGGAACAGAAGAGAATCGAAGCATTTGAGATGTGGTGCTATAGACGAATGTTGAAAATTAGGTGGACTGATAAGGTAAGGAATGAGGAGGTTTTACGCAGAATCGGAGAGGAAAGGAATATGTGGAAAACACTGATAAGGAGAAGGGACAGGATGATAGGACATCTGCTAAGACATGAGGGAATGACTTCCATGGTACTAGAGGGAGCTGTACAGGGCAAAAACTGTAAAGGAAGACAGAGATTGGAATACGTCAAGCAAATAACTGAGGACGTAGGTTGCAAGTGCTACTCTGAGATGAAGAGGTGGGCACAGGAAAGGAATTCGTGGCGGGCCGCATCAAACCAGTCAGTAGACTGATGACCTAAAAAAAAAGTCTAGAGGACTGATGACCTAAGATGTTAAGTCTCATAGTGCTTAGAGCCATCTGAACCACTGGAACCGCGGTATTGACCGCCTAGGCATGGTTGAACTACAGACCACTCGAACCGTGTACCTCCTTCCTGGTAGAATGGCTGGAACTGATCGGCAGTCGGGCCCCCTCCGTTTAATAGGCGTTGCTCATGCATGATTGTTTACATCTCTGGGCGGGGTTAGCGACAGCTCAGAACAGTCAAAGGGACTGTGTCTGTGATACAATATCCACAGCCAACGTCTATCTTCAGGAGTTCTGGGAACCGGGGTGATCCAAAACTTGTTTTGATGTGTGTATGTTACTCTGTGGTTTCGTGGGTTTGCATGTCGCCAGTCGCTAGCAAACGGAAAGCTGCGGTGATATTAAATATCGTTCGACCTCCAAATGTTTGAACTTCACGTTCTCTTTGACTCAAAGAGTTGGAATACATTCCAGCATCTGGTGAACAACGTCAAGGCACACCAAGAAAGTATTTAATGTCGGAAAACCTGTGCTATGACATCAGATTGCGTTAAAGTTCGTATGGGTAAACAATGATCCACATGGTACCTCTATAATTAAGAAATAAGACTATGCCTGTAAAAAAATATGTCCCAGGTAGCTTGTTTCGCAGAGCATTTAGTAGTATCGTATAGTTCGTCTGCTGTAGAAGGGACTAATATATCTCTATTTCCTTGTTACATAGTGATGTTCGGTGTAGATGATACAGTGGGCAAAATTTCATATCTTGCAGTTTCTTCATATCTAATGGAGCAGAAGTCAATAAAATAATTTTAGCCAGCTGCCTCGGTATGAATCTGTGTTATACGTACGAAAGTCTAGAAAACGGAAATTTGTGGTAAGATCTTGTGGGACCAAACTCCTGAGGTCATTGGTCTGTAAGCTTCCAAATTACTTAATCTAACCTAAAAAACTTACGCTAAGGACAACACACACACCTATGCCCGAGGAAGGACTCAACCTCCGTCTGGGTTGCGGGATGTGGGGTGGGGGGGGGGAGGGGCGGGGGCTTGGGGGGAAGCCGCGTGGGCCATGACAAGGCGGCCCAGACCACGTGGCTGCCCTGCGCGTCTAAAAAGTCTAGAAGGTGGTGCCTGTCTCCAGCATTATGTGAGTGACAGCAGTGGACTTCTGCCGTTCGCCTGTGCAAACCTGGGATCTGATTTTGTGTCCTTTTATTCTTGATTTATAAATACTGTCAAATGTGGCTTTCTACATCTACATCTACATGTATACTCTGTAAATTACATTTAGCGAGCGGAAAGAACGAACACCTACATCCTTCCGTACGAGCTCTGATTTCTCTTACTTTATCATGGCGATCGTTTCTCTCTATGTAGGTCGGTACCAACAAAATATTTTCGCATTAGGAGGAGAAAGTTGGTGACTGGAATTTCATGAGAAGATTCCACCGCAACGAGAAACGCTTTTGGTTTAATTATGTCCACCCCAATTCCTGCATCATTTCAGTGACACTATCTCCCCTGTTTCGCGATATCAATTCTGTCCGATAAGGACCCCACATCGCGCAGCAGTATTTGCTTAATGGTCACGGTACTGTCTATTAACTGTGCAGCTCCAGAGCATAATTTTCTTAACACCGTGAAGTAGTATTCTTTTCCATGACGCCATCATTTAGCCTAGTACCTCGCATACGATTTTACATGGCTGACTATACTTGATTTTTCTCTATATAACCACGATTTGAGGAGGGCATCGTACCGACGTTACACAGCTATAAACTGTTGCACACACATGCGACTTGCCCATCCGAAAATTGTTTTTGTAATATACGACAGCTGAATTTCCATGCTCACCTGCCTTTAAATATACTTTGAGTTCTATATATCAGATTCACGGGTAAAACTATTTATATGAAGTTTCTGCTACCAGTCACAAAAGCCATTATGGCTAAAAAGTGACTGGTAGCAGAAACTTGAAATAAATAATTCTCCCACATAGTCACGGTTCACAAACATAGCCATTATGGCTGAAAATAATTCACGGGGAAAGGCGTGTGATCAGATAAGGTCACTGGACAAAATTCTGCTGCTTGAATGTGTTCTAATAAGGAACAGAGTACGTATATCCTATCGATCGTGTTTGAAAGTCATGGCCGTAGAATAGCGTGATATTCGACACAAAGCAAAGAAACACTGCATAAAATGATCTCTATCTTTCGGTTCCAAATGCTACATTTTCTCAACTGCAGTAGTAAGGAAGGAGAGAAGGGGTGAAACGATATGGGTGAAACGATACGAAAAATTCTCAATGAATGTGAGACTTTTCCAGGTATCCTATCTGGTTAAATCAAGAACATTTTTTATTTAATATTTTGATAAGTGCTCCAATCGTCTTTGACATGTTCTTCGAGTTATTCTATTAGATGTGAACATTACCTAAATACTAACCTGCGTCTCTACCTACATCTGGGTTCGGATTTTTTCTTATATTGATAAATATCTGTGATGTTTCATTAGGGAAATCTGAAACGATTCTACATCCTATAAATCCCAGAAAATCCTATTAACAGACGACAGTATCGAACAGAACTAAACAGTCATACAGCAGGTCAGAGGATTAGCCTTAGTGAATTTCTACAGAAACAAACCGTTTTCTATAGACGACGTGTTTCAAACAGATACCTCAGTTCTATAATCATGCTGATTCTGTCTGTTGTAAAACACAATGAAATTCTGTCTAAATGTCGCATACGTACATCTCTTACAGCTGTGCGGGGAGGATAGCAAGGTAGTGAACAAAGAAAGTAACTCAAACGACGTTTGTCACAGAAGCCGTCACAGCTGATGCCACAGCTCGCACGTGAAATGGGAAATATTTTTTTCTCCGTGACTTCAAAGGCAGCTTAATACGACTGGTGGAACAAACAGCAGAGGCGTGTGTCCTTGCAAAGAACGTTGTTTGAATGCCGACGCCCAGTTTAGCAAAACCGTTTCATGTTTCCTGCTATAGAAATACCAAGCGCGAATTCCAGCAGTTGAAAGAAAAACCCTCCCCGTGTTTTGTCGATCATTCGGCTGTATAGCATCAGAGATAAATTGCAACTGGAATTTCTGAAGCAACCTTCAAAGTGGTTTCGAAACCGAGATTAAATGTATAACGATATGGAATATTACGGACAGATTTTTCGCAGTCCTATACCACAAGCGCACAGTAATTGTAAGATGGATCTAAGAAGAACGCTGGCAGTCAGAGATAGCTTTCGTGACTGTAATTTTATTTTTGGGGACGACGTTAACTTGGCTGATTCTTTCTGCATCAGTTCATACTCTCTTCAAAACTACTATCGCACAGGAGAATGTATTCAGCGACCTAAGAAAAATTCAAAAAGAAAGGCATTCCATGTACTGATGTAGGAAGTGACTGAAACGACTATTGAAATGCGTGTTTTGTTTTCCGTGTTCGTGACAACCTCCTTGTCAACACAGGTGGCACAGGGTTAGAGCTGTGGTTGCGAACTAAGAGCAGCCATAATTATTGGCTTAAACTTAATTTTGCGACACTACTTTATCAAACGCTGTCTACTGCTACGGTCTGTTGTTACTTTGTGAGACTGCTTAAGACGTAGTGTGTGAAGGGTTGAGGAGTTGAAATCTACGGTGATAATGCTTTGTTATTCCCACGCTAAAGACAAGAAGAAGAAATAGTGTCTGCATATTTCGCTCCAACGTCCAGATTCGATAGTACAGAAAGTAAAGCTAAACACTTTCATAGATCTTAAAAATGAAGTCAGAATTTTAAAATGGGGAAGAACAACAAAAGCAGAGATCTGACACACGCTAATTTGGTGTACGATTAGCATTCCGCAGAGAACCTCATTTAAAAAAATATTTGCCGGAACTATTATCCAAAAGTAAATAGCCAGTAAAACATTCTTGAAAGGGATGTTGTGACAGGAAAGATTGTAAAGCAGAAGAAGTTGCGGTGTCCACCAGTGTTTTTTCCGTCTATGAAAATGTAGGCGTATGGAATGAACTGATATCAGAAGCACGAAAATTTTCATTGAAAAGGACACTCAGGTTAAAAGGAAATGGATTTGGTACGATTACGCATCAAATTGTGAACACCAATGCGGAAATCAATATACTATGGGATCATCTCGCAGGCAAAAAGCGTAAAGGGTCTCAATCTAATCTCCTACGTAACTAAAGCCCCTGAAACAAACAGAAAGGAAAGGCCAATTTGAAAACAATAAGAGAAAGCAGTATGAAAACCAGTTTGTTCTAGGGAGAATACTCTCAAATATTAAGTTGTGCAAAGGAAACTGTCAGTCTTTGAACGATAGACTGTAGCCACTACCTTCGGAAACATGTCTCCCAACTTTAGTAAACTGTCTCATCAAATGTCCATTGGAAGTAAAACTGATTCTGTGAAAGCAATTAAGGACTTGTGTTGGCAAGAATAAGTTGAAAACGAAAAATAATCTGGGCTAATTTGTTATGACGTTAATCTCCAAGAAGAACTGCAGTTCAGAAACACATTACTGAAATTTGTTAATAATTCTTTAGTATTTATGTTTATTTCCCTTGTGCGTATTTGGATTAAATCTTTTTCTGTCCATGGATCTCGCAGCGTAACTCCTAACGACATCGTCTCACAGGTATTGACCCAAGGGATAATCCAGCTAGAGCAAACCACAAAAAGATGATTACGTTCACTTTAGATGGCAGTCAACTGAAGAAATGGACTTCGGAATGTCTAAGAAAATGGGACATAAAATATAAAGTTACTATCTCTATACTGGATCCGGTTTTCAGTAACATACGAGACGATTATTTACAATATCTGTCACCGCTCGTGTAACAAATTGCGTTAGAAATAATTTATGTGGGAAAACTGAAATACTTTTCAACGGTTAAGTTATCGTTTCCAATTGTTTTCGATCAGTTTAGCAAGAGGATAATTCCCCAGAATTTGCTGGAATGAGTGTTTCCCAAAAGTTTACTTCCATTGACTTAGATCACACTTCATTTCAAAAAAGGAACGTAAGATTAGCTCTGATGTTGCTCTGTATTTCAGTAGACAACGGCTTAAAGTATTTCAGGGTAATGAAAATCATTGCCTTCCACACCAGTGAGTCAACGGAATCATTCACAACTGATATGAACAAGTACGTAATGGCGCTCGTCCGGTCTTTTAGATTCATGTTTTCCGTAATTTCTCTAAATCGCTCCAGGCAAATTCCGGGATGATTCCTGTGAAAAGGCACGGTCGATTCCCTTCCCCGTCCTTGACACAATCAGAGCTTGTGCTCCGTCTCTAATGACCTTGATGTCGTCGGGACGTTAAACGCAGTCTTCGTTTTTTCCTTTCCCTGTATAAGAACTCAGAAGCTCACAAACTTTAATTAAGTCGAGAAGCATTCTCGTTGATATAAGTGACATTTTTGCTCCCAAAAAGCCTCTCCAGTCTCTAAAGGTAATTGTTGAAAGTATCTTAGGAATATTTAAATACCTTTGGAAAAGAGGATTCAGCTATTACCTGAAAGTAAAAGTTAATCAAAACTACATGAGTTTAATTTCGGGATCATAAGCAAACTCATTTGTAATGATCCGTCATCATTTCTCGGCTCGTCCATATGGCAATGTGTTTATATTTCTATAAAACTGTCATTCTTCCAATGGAAACAACGAATATGAATCTCACGGTTGACTGACCTCATGCGTAAGCAAAGTGTGGACATCAGCTAGACAACTGGAACAAACAACAGAATCCAATTTCGGAACTGTGAAATATATTGAAGAATGTGCTGAGTGTTCCATACAATTTCATACAAGCCCAAATTAATTCATAACGTACGTGGGAAATTTTTTCAAAGCAACTCAGTAAAGTGATGTTTGCTTTTTCATCAGATACTGTAGATTACGTGGTGCAACGACCCGGAAGTGTCATAGAATATCCCAAGTGTTTGAGTCTCTTAAGAGGGAATTAGTATGATATCCCACACTATTTGCTTACACCTATTACAGACTGTAACTCTATTGCAAGAAATATATACCTCACGTATCCATCTTAAGCTGTCTTCAGTTCATTAAACAGGTGTAAAATGTTGCCGCTGTTTAACTTTGTATTGACCGTTTACGCGGGCGAGAAGTTTCGTGATTGTCTAGTTTGAACCACATTACTTTTGAAATTTCCATCTTAAGAAGCTGTGAAGACCAGGAGATGGACATTGTTCTAAAGCTCTTCCTTCACTACATAAAATGCCGGTTTTTGGCAGGCACTGATGTAATTCGGATGGAGATTAAGTCGTCATTTGTAAGAAGCATCGAAACGTTCTCTGACACTATTTAAACTAGTCGACAACTGAATACCACGTTGAAAGAAATTTCGAGCTTGTAACCGGTAGTCGTTTAACCATTTCACGGTATTTCTGTGGTATCGATAGCAACGATGCAACGGCTTAGATGCAAGTTCTTAAGTTGGCACTACGACAGACCGCTGACAGCGCCCTCCAGTAAGCGCAGTTCAGCTCTACGAGCACCACTGTAGTTTCTGCCCATTAGATCAAGAGCAGACGCCCGGGACACTTCGCACCTCATTGCAAAGTTATGTATTTTTGCTAGAGTAAAGGTGATTTAAATTCATACTGCAGTACTGACGTGTATTACCTTTTCCAGCTCCTACTCACTTCCTTCATTCGGCCAACATTTCAGTTTCCAGGAGCAGAGCCGCCCGCCGCCTTCCGGGCGGGATACAAAAATCTCGACTCGGTACCTGCTAGTAATCTTCAAGTGAGCCATCGAAGGCTGACGAAGAGCTGCTCTGTTTACGGCAAGTCGAAAAAGAGAAGAGTGAGGGATAAGGATGAGATAAGCGTAAATATGATAAATCCCTTCCCTCAAAAATGTTTCTCTTCTTCATACGTCCTCTGTGTTACCACAGATGATGTGCCACTGAGCTCATTTGTACTAAAGATTGCAGTGCAAGGGAAGTGCCTACGTGCTTCCACCGCTCTGCATGGAATGTTTAAATTCTAACAAATTTTCACCAACTGGCCGTCTTCTGTAGTTGTTGTCCCCTGCAAAGAAAACAGCAAGTAGGTAGTGGATTCATAATCTTGAGGCTGTAAGAAACTCTTAACTAGGAACTGTTGTTCTGGAAATGATTAAATTTCAAATTAGTTTGTTTGTAAGGGATGCCACTCGCTTTTTATTATAACACGAAAAACTGCACGAGTCACGAATGGTTTTTATTCTTCAGCAAATTAATGAACTGCATATTACCGTAATTAATATCTCACTACTATGCATCTAAATATCCATACGTTGCTCATAAAGTCTTAACTAATGTTGACCATGGTAGACTACATGTCTGTCTTCCGACACTGACGAACCAGCTCTGATTTACATACTTCACATTGCTAACTAAGTCTTAACTGATACGCCGCGGACAACATGTCCGTTCTCCGAGACTGCCAAGTAACTTTGATCTAACCGTCGAACCACTTCGCCTGCCATCCAAGTTAGGTGCGATCCAAAGATCACCAAAGTGCTTCGTCTGCCTTTTCATTTTGCAGTTGTTTATTATACTACTGTTTATTAATACTTGTGAAACAACAGAAGTAAAGTACACTATTGAGAGACGCTTTCATTTTAAATCCAAGTAAAATTGCAGTTTACTTAATCTAATATTAATAATAGAAGATTATCATTTTGGCGGGCAACATCCAAACGCAGTAGGCAGTCGCGGAGAAGGACCACAATGTAGGCGGGTCTTTTTCACGATATCCGTAACGAAAAATCGTCTGTCATCGGTAACTCACACCACATTACGTCATCTTGCAACTGCCGCCTTCTCAACTGCTCTAAAGATAGCTTCTTGTAGCCGAATATGATGGCTACAAAGCAAGAAATATTACACATCTGCCTCTATCTGATATTTAGAAAAATTTGGATGTTCTCGCTGACAACAATCAATTTTGGAAACAAATTTTGATTTGAATTTTTATGAATCCTTCAGCTGTCATCTCTCAAGATCCATACGGTTCCACTGTACTTGTAATTTCTGATTGTTTTTCAGAAGTTGAATCTACATTATATTTCTTCATTCTCAGATTTTTAATCAATTAATCATAAACAAAAAAAATGTGACTGCAATAACCAGTTGTTGCCCTCATTAGATTCATGCTTAACCTTATATCCCATAATCACTAATCTTCAGTTACACTTTCTACACTAATGACAGCATTCTTTCAGTAGTAAAGATTTTCAGTGTAATGTCATTCTGCATACTTACCAACTACCATTTCTACTGGAATACTCTATAGTAGTTCATTAGCTCCTAAGTTTCAGTAAGATATTTTTTTAACGCGGTTTAGCTACTATCGGCGCATTGCCGTCCATGATATTCAACAAATTATTTCTAGTGAAGAATTTATATCGTTCCTCACTTTCGGCATGTTTATATTCTTTGAACTGACGGACTGCTGCACCATTACTATCAGCTCATAGCCGTCCGTTAAATTCGACAAAATATTTTTCGAGAAGTTACACTGCCACACTTTACACTTTTCCAGCATTATGTCGGCACCATGTCGTGCTGCAGTTATTTATATGAGGGCGCTATGAAGACGTCCACTTCACATGGTTGAAAAGAAAATAAATACAACACCTACACATTTCAGAAATGCGTGGGGACGGAAGAATTTTACACTGACACCTTTTACCACAACATCTGGAAGCAGCCCACAACAGCTACCCGTACTGATGACTCTGTTGTCCATAATGTGGTCGTGAATTGTGAAACTCCAAACATTCAAAGATCGTGTTGAGTCCAATCACTGTCAGTCCACTCTCCCGTCTCCAATTTTCTTTGAACTGACGAACTGCTGCACCATTACTATCAGCTCATTGCCGTCCGTTAAATTCGACAAAATATTTTGAGAGAAGTTACACTGCCACATTTTACACTTTTACAGCATTATGTCGGCACCATGTCGTGCTGCAGTTATTTATATGAGTGCGCTATGAAGACGTCCACTTCACATGGTTGAAAAGAAAATAAATACAACACCTACACATTTCAGAAATGCGTGGGGACGGAAGAATTTTACACTGACACCTTTTACCACAACATCTGGAAGCAGCCCACAACAGCTACCCGTACTGATGACTCTGTTGTCCATAATGTGGTCGTGAATTGTGAAACTCCAAACATTCAAAGATCGTGTTGAGTCCAATCACTGTCAATCCACTCTCCCGTCTCCAATTTTCTTTGAACTGACGAACTGCTGCACCATTACTATCAGCTCATTGCCGTCCGTTAAATTCGACAAAATATTTTGAGAGAAGTTACACTGCCACATTTTACACTTTTCCAGCATTATGCTATGTAGATGAAGACGTCCACTTCACATGGTTGAAAAGAAAATAAATACAACACCTACACATTTCAGAAATGCGTGGGGACGGAAGAATTTTACACTGACACCTTTTACCACAACATCTGGAAGCAGCCCACAACAGCTACCCGTACTGATGACTCTGTTGTCCATAATGTGGTCGTGAATTGTGAAACTCCAAACATTCAAAGATCGTGTTGAGTCCAATCACTGTCAGTCCACTCTCCCGTCTCCAATTTTCTTTGAACTGACGAACTGCTGCACCATTACTATCAGCTCATTGCCGTCCGTTAAATTCGACAAAATATTTTGAGAGAAGTTACACTGCCACATTTTACACTTTTCCAGCATTATGTCGGCACCATGTCGTGCTGCAGTTATTTATATGAGTGCGCTATGAAGACGTCCACTTCACATGGTTGAAAAGATAATAAATACAACACCTACACATTTCAGAAATGCGTGGGGACGGAAGAATTTTACACTGACACCTTTTACCACAACATCTGGAAGCAGCCCACAACAGCTACCCGTACTGATGACTCTGTTGTCCATAATGTGGTCGTGAACTGTGAAACTCCAAACATTCAAAGATCGTGTTGAGTCCAATCACTGTCAATCCACTCTCCCGTCTCCAATTTTCTTTGAACTGACGAACTGCTGCACCATTACTATCAGCTCATTGCCGTCCGTTAAATTCGACAAAATATTTTGAGAGAAGTTACACTGCCACATTTTACACTTTTCCAGCATTATGTCGGCACCATGTCATGCTGCAGTTATTTATATGAGTGCGCTATGAAGACGTCCACTTCACATGGTTGAAAAGATAATAAATACAACACCTACACATTTCAGAAATGCGTGGGGACGGAAGAATTTTACACTGACACCTTTTACCACAACATCTGGAAGCAGCCCACAACAGCTACCCGTACTGATGACTCTGTTGTCTATAATGTGGTCGTGAATTGTGAAACTCCAAACATTCAAAGATCGTGTTGAGTCCAATCACTGTCAGTCCACTCTCCCGTCTCCAATTTTCTTTGAACTGACGAACTGCTGCACCATTACTATCAGCTCATTGCCGTCCGTTAAATTCGACAAAATATTTTGAGAGAAGTTACACTGCCACATTTTACACTTTTCCAGCCTTATGTCGGCACCATGTCGTGCTGCAGTTATTTATATGAGTGCGCTATGAAGACGTCCACTTCACATGGTTGAAAAGAAAATAAATACATCACCTACACATTTCAGAAATGCGTGGGGACGGAAGAATTTTACACTGACACCTTTTACCACAACATCTGGAAGCAGCCCACAACAGCTACCCGTACTGATGACTCTGTTGTCCATAATGTGGTCGTGAATTGTGAAAATCCAAACATTCAAAGATCGTGTTGAGTCCAATCACTGTCAGTCCACTCTCCCGTCTCCAATCTCAGCATACAGCTCCAGTACAGTTTAATGAAACAATACAAAATGCCTTAAATTAATTTAGTAATAATTTTAAACTAATTTTAAATAAACATGTTTTCGTACGGTGTTACAATAGAAATACAAAATGCATAATGTTTTGTTTTGATACACAGCGTTTATGAACAAAGCCAACGCTTACGGCGTATCACGACAGTGATTCATCATTGTTTTTGTTTTGGTCACAGCCGTATCTACAAAATCTGGGTCACTGCCCTTTGCAATGTTGAAGGGCTCTGTGCTTGCTCACACCGTCTGTTGCTACCGACCCAGTTCCCTAATGACTCACGCCGTTAACTGGCATCGCCTTCGCTGCTATTTAAATCTTATATACGGAGGCTCACAATTGCGATTCACTTAGACATCGACAGAATTTCTTAGAATTTGCCTCAATGGCGCAAACACTCATTCGTCAAAGTGTTGTTTCATTCGACGGTATGAGGTAGCATTCGTTCTGTATACACGTGTCACCGTTGCTACAAAAAGTACTACTGGAACTCTATTCGTGTAATGACAGTGTATTTTCTACTGACTTTCACATACGAACATTGTGTGACTTTGTAATTGTAGGTGCTAATTATTCTTAGCTAAACATTTATTCCACATTCCTTTGATATCTAAGACCAGAGTGTGTCAATCCGCTATACTTCATATTACCTGGTCTTCTATTTTACCCTTCTTTACTACAATTGTCTTTTGTGAGATTTTCATGTCAGCGTTGTGTCCCGTGTCGATAATATGTCTACTCCCTTGTACTTCATAAAATAATAATCGGAAACCACTTCGACTATGAACACTGCTCAATGGCCGATTTACACATCGCCTTTTTCCTTTCCTCCCTTACTCTTCATTAATGACTGACCGACCTACCTGTCACCTAATAACCATACTTCACCTTTCTCACTCTATGAACATAATTGGCTGATTCTTTTGCCTCCTAAACTATATTTCTCAATTTACCTCCGTTCTCTCTTCGTAAATAATTGGCTGACTTTTTTGTCAACATATCTCTCCATTTACTATAATCCTCTTTGGCAGGAATGTTCCTAGCCTATCATTGTATCCTAATTCATTACAGGGGAAGCCATTTCGCCGTTTCAATTCATACTAAAGAGTAACGATATGTCTATTTTGATGCAACCTGTACATCACCTAAAGACAACATTTAATTGTTTCCATTATTTTTGCCACCTGAAATGCTTCTATTGTACATTGTCACATTCACTTACCTGATTTAGCGTCGTCCACTTCTTCTGCAACTTTCAGCTTATCTGTATGCGCTACATTGTCTGTGGTATATGTTTAATCGTCCTCGTCTTGCTTTCCTATTCTTAAAATATTTTCACACATGAAGTCTCCTTTATCGTTGTTGTAAACATTAAAAATATTCCACTACATAATTTATAATATTTTTTTGTTATGTGCAGTAATATGGTAGTTGTGTCTTGTTGTAACTGCATACTGTGTTCTCTTGTTGCTGAAACTGAAGTTCTATACTTCCTATATTGTGGCCTGTCCACATATATGCCATCAAGCCCGTTTTTCATCCATGCTATGTAGATATTTATTCTGCTGGCTTACCTTGTTTTTGTCATAGTTTGGTTCATTGTTGTCGCATTCGGTGTAAGAAAATTTTCTCATCATAAGCTTGATAATGAAGAATTTTAAAGAGGACAATTAATAGCTCTTAATGAAAGAAGGGGTAGATTTAACAGCAGGAAAAGAAAATGAAGTACGCTTTCTGTTAACTCGGGCATCTGGTAATCGTCGGTTACCTAGACATACAAAGAACGTTTCGTGTAGCTGATTGACATTTCCTCTAATAATTGTTGTGGTGGTATTTCCGTTGTAGAATGAGGCACTTCATTCACAACTTTCTCAAATTCAACCAAGTAATCTACTCCAATATGATGCTTTTTAGAACTGAACATATAACTTCGTCTTCTATAGACGAATGCAATATCCATTTGAGTATTTTCAGCTAGTGTTTTTTGCCAGGAACTGGCTGTCACATCTATGTTTATTGATATCTTGACACCATTGTATCTCGTACGGGACCTTATCGTATTTTACTTCTATCCATTTGTGGTATAATGGCATTTTCACCATCAAACCTTTTGTTCACAATTGCTTCACATTTCGCTCTGTTTTGTGTGCTGTAAGACCAGTTTTGTTCTTTGTATGTTTTACATGTGTTACTTTGCTTTTTAGTCATGCAGTCATGTTTTCAGGAATGATGCCCTCAAATGGTCTAATGAAGGCTATTGGATGTACAGTTCCCTTTCTAGAGAAATGATGGAATTTATACTGCTTAGCTTAATTTTCTATGTCACTTACATAAACCAATCTTCCTTTATTTCTTTTTCACAACAAATTTCCACTGTTCGTTTAACTTCTTTTTTTGTTGTTCCTCTGGAAGGACTTTTTGCACTGGTTCTCTCAGTTTTAACCAAATCGAGTTTGATTTGCAGTTACAAGAGGATTTTAGATGTGAAATGTTAGAACTAAGTATTTCATGGTTATATTTGATACTCTGTAAATTACTCGTTATACCTTTGCTTTGCTCTTCTTGTACATTACTAATGTCATCAATTGAGGTTTGTGTTATCTCATTATGATTCTCCAGATTCTCATTTAACTTTTCCATTTTAGCTTCAACCCGTTGATTTATTTCAAACTTACAATCTTCTTCTTTCAACACTCATTTGTCTCATAATCTATTATCTTGTTACATCCCTCAGTTTTACCTTCAAGATTTATATCTTTTTTTTCTTTCAAAGCATTAAACTTAACATTAAATTGAGCTATTCCTACATTGACTCCTTTTAATCCCTTACCTATTTCCTCTATTGTATTATATGTCTTTCTTGATTCGCTTTTAGTGCTTGTTGTGCTTTCCATAATTCTTTCTCATTTTATTTTGTCTTTTTCTTGTTTCTTGCAAAATTAATTTTAGCAATTAACGTATATACTGATCATCCTCATGAGTTAACGAAGTGTCAGCTGCTACTGTTCCGCGACTTACTTCCTTTTCTACACATATTTTAGTAATACTTACGCTCCATTTACAAATCTTAGACTGCTATATGCAAGCGCAACATTTACACTATTTTTCTTTCTCTACGTACTGCCACAGATTCTCGTATCTGTGGGCTGCACCGCTGTCAGCATCCCCGCCGTCATGGTGTGATAAAGCTGTCACTTCCAACGTGCCGTATAGTGATAACTGCGCCAGCCGTTGCTTGTCGCCGCTGCACTCACGTTGCTCTGCACTATGCGCTGTCTTGTGGTATGCAGAATCTTGATGTGAAGGTTTATAATGTAATCCCGCGAACCGCGCAAACGACTTTAACTTTTATTCATGCTGCACTTCCGCACTAGCCTTCCGGCTTTACACCGATAGCAAAAAAATGGTTCAAATGGCTCTGAGCACTATGGGACTTAACTGGTTCGGTCATCAGTTCCCTAGAACTTAGAACTACTTAAACCTAACTAACCTAAGGACATCACACACCGATAGCACATTCATTGTAAGGGGGAATTTGATTTTGTGGCTTTACTTATTATAGTTCAAAAACAGTTCAAACACAGTTCAAAGCCAGTCCTCATGAAGTTCTTTGATTCTTCACAGTTCACACGTATCACAGTTCTTAAACAATTCGCTGTTCGGTTACAATTCTTGCTAATAAAATCTATCTTCATAATTCCAAAGCACCTCGAATTCAACGATTATCCCCCTCAGGGATGTACGGCAAGTTGAAAAAGTGAAGAGTGAGGGAGATTATATACGTGTGTGTCATAAACCCCTCCCCACAAAACATTTCTCTTTCCTTCATACCTACTCTGGTTACCACAGATGACGTGTCACCGATCTCATGTGTACAAAGATTGTAGTAAACGCAGGTGCCTGTTTGCTTCCACCGCCCTGAATGGAATGCATAACTTCTAAGAAATGCTCACCAACCTGCAGTCTTCTGTAGTTGTTGTCCCCTGATAAGAAAACAGAACGTAGGTCGTGGATCCGTAATCTTGAGACTGTAAGAAACTCTTTGTGAGTAACTCTTGTTCTGAAATGATTAAATTTCCAATCAGTTTGTTTATACTGGACGCCACTTGCTTTTCATTAGGACAACTCGAGAAACTGCACAGTTAAATTTCCTTTTAGAGTTACACAAGATTTATATTCTTCGCCAATTAAATGAACTGCATATTTCCGTAACTAGCATCTCACTGTTCTAAGCTATGTGTCTAAACGTAAGTCTGCTGGATTTCGTGGCCGTTGTCGCTCAAGTTACAATCTTATGGGTTACTAGGCCGCGTCATACTTCTTCTAAAATGATCGACGTTTCGACCCCTCTGCTGGGATCTTCCTTAGGATCTTCTGGTATCCACTACTGCTAGAACACTCTCAGAGATGAGTGTCGCGTCCTCTTATAAAGGGGAGTTTTCTCGCGTTAGCGTTAAGAAACAAACACGGCACATGCGGCTAAAACAAAGTTCAAAATCGGCAGTATTGGAACATCATGATAACTCCAGAATGAGATTTTCACTCTGAGGCGGAGTGTGCGCTGATATGAAACTTCCTGGCAGATTAAAACTGTGTGCCCGACCGAGACTCGAACTCGGGACCTTTGCCTTTCGCGGGCAAGTGCTCTACCATCTGAGTTACCGAAGCACGACTCACGCCCGGTACTCACAACTTTACTTCTGCCAGTATCTCGTCTCCTACCTTCCAAACTTTATAGAAGCTCTTCTGCGAACCTTGCAGGCTGTGGCTAAGCCATGTCTCCGCTATATCCTTTCTTTCGGGAGTGCTAGTTCTGAAAGTTTCGCAGAAGAGCTTCTGTAAAGTTTGGAAGGTAGGAGACGAGATCCTGGCAGAAGTAAAGCTGTGATTACAGGGCGTGAGTCGTGCTTCGATAGCTCAGATGGTAGAGCACTTGCCCGCGAAAGGCCAAGGTCCCGAGTTCGAGTCTCGGTCGGGCACACAGTTTTAATCTGCCAGGAAGCTTCATATCATGATAACTGTTGCTCTGACGTCGATTTTAATAACATACGTGTACTGGCTAAAGAAACATACATTTATAGAAGAAAGGTCCGACAAGCGGTGGAAATTTCCAACAATGCATCTAATTTCAATCGAGAGGACGGCTATAGGCTTCCGGGTACCTGGCTCCCGGCCATCAAGGAAGTGATTACGCTACCGCGGTGTACCGTTACATAAACAACGCGCTGCAAGTCACCTCGGAAGACATAATATTTTGGACAAACATTCCCCCTCTCTTGCTGTGTCCGTTTCGAAACTAGCCAACGATGACGACCAACCAACAGCAGTAGCAGGAATTTCAACCAATAACCCTTCTCCATCGTAAATGTGGAACAGTGCCTTTCTATCCGATGACGATGGGCCGCCAATGGCATCCACAGGAGATTAGACAACGCCCCTCTTCTACATCGGAGCGGGAATATTAGCCTATGACTACGGCCCCCCAATGGTAGCCATACGAATTTTAAATAATACTATCACTTCTCTAACGCGGGAAAACTTCCCTTTATAACAGGACGCAACAGTCTTCTCTGACAGTATTCTAGCAGTGGTGGACACTAGAACATCCCGAAGAAGATCCCAGCAGAGGGGTCGATCATCTTAGAAGAAATTTGACGCGGAATAATAACCCAGAAGATTTTAACTTGATTTTTCTAAACATCCGTACATTGCCAATAAAGTCTTACCTAATACTGACATCGGCAGATAACATGCCTGTATTCCAACACAGTCGAATCAGCTCTGATTGACACACTAGACATGGCTAACTAACTGCCGAACGAGCTCCGATCTTACAGCCGAACCACTTCGCTCGCCATCCAGGTTAGGCTCTATCTGAAGATCAGCGAAGTGCTTCGCCTGCATTTACGTTTTGCAGTTATTTATTATTTTGCTGGTTCATAATACTTGTGGAATAGTGGAATGATAGGACGCTATTTAGAGATGCTTTAACTTGAAATTCACGGAAATACGTTGTTTAATTTGTATAATATTAATAATAGAAGATTCGAAAGCAGCAGCCAATCACGAGGAACGACCACAATTTAGGCGGTCTTTCTGACGATACCCGTACCAGAAAACTATCTGCCTTCGGTACCCCACACCACATGACGTCATCTTGTCACAGCTGCCTTCTCAACTGCTCTAAAAAGGGTATCTTGTAGCCGAATATTATGGCTGCAAAGCCAGAAATATTACATGTTCCACAATGTATAATGCGCTGCACGTATTCCGCTCATGCTTCAAAATTGAGTTGACAGACGGCTCACACATTCGGCGGTAGCACCCTGGCTGTAGGAACCGCGGAACTCTGCTGTCCTCTGTGTTAACGGATGCCACGGCCATTGCCGCACTCGTCTTCGATTAGAAAAAATTGTGGAACTCATGTGGTTCCATGCACTGCCCACCTGGTATCCACCATTGCGGTTCATCAGATTTGTGGCCAGGCGTACTTCCACGGATTTATTAATAAATGAGTCCCAAAAAGATGTTACTATGGTCGGAATCATAGTTCTATCATACTGCATTGAATGTACAGTAGAAATACAGAAATAGCGGACTGGAGTGGCAGCGTGGTCTGAAGCGCCATGTCACGGATTGCACTGTCCCTCCCGCAGGAGATTCGAATCCTCCTTCGGGCATGGGTGTGTGTGTCGTTCTTAGTATAAGCTATTTTAAGTAGTGCGTAAGTCTAGGGGCCGATGACCTCAGCAGCTTGGTTCCTTAGGAATTAATGCACATTTGAACATCTAAATAGCGGACTTCCTTGGTTGCAAAAGAAGAGTCCAAAGTTGATGTTCAGTGAAGCGTTCTTTCACAGTGCGTGTGGTCTGCCCTATGTAAGCCATACCACACTGACAAGGTATTTCGTAAATTTCGGTATTCCGAAATAACAATTGGTCGTCCACTGATACCAAAAGGACTGCAACGTTACATGGTAGACGGAAAATCACTTTCACCTGAAATTTACAGAGGATTGTTGCTATTTTACACGAAATTTTTACCACGAAAGGAAGAGAAGCTAAAAATTTCTCCGGCGTGTGCTCCCCTTTGCCTACTCCCTATTTCTTTATTCTAACTGACAGTGCGCCAAACTACATATATCTGAGACTTTGTGAGCTCTGTGTACAAGTGTTTCAAAAGCTGCCATGATTTTCTTGTAAATACAAATCAGTATTACTGGACTTACGATAAATTGAATGCCTCAGAGAGCCATTATTCACTCGTCTAATCATGATATCCTAGAAACGTAGACGGTAATCTTTCTCTATTTCCATAGTGAACCGAATGTCCATCAGAAACCTTTTACCAATTATTGCCAAAGTATCTGCTACAGCGACCTTTAAAAAAGTGATACCACATCAAATCTAACCAAACGTTCGGAATTGCTGTGAACAACAATCGCAAAAGGATATAGCTTTTAGATGCATAACTAACACAGGGAATACGAAAAATTTAATATTTGACTATGGAATAGAAGTAAATAATAATTTGCATATTTATTCAGGAATCACCTTTGCCTTTAGCGAACCAAGTAGAGTGTTAATGAAACTGATATTAAAGAATCCGTTCTAAGAGTCAGTATGAATTTACTGAAAACAGAGAACTCATTTATAACAAAGAGAGGAAATGCAGTTATGTTTTCAGTTCTTTATTGTTTATGGGATTCATTTCCTGTATAGTGTTGCCACATATTAATGACGAATATTTCAGAAAAAGTCGGCATTAATAAAACTTCGCAAAACCTTATGTAAATACAGTGTATGCAGAAGTAAACAAAATTATGCAGAGCTGTGCAATATTGCTGAGGATTTACATCACGCTCCTGCAAACAAATGTGATTACAGTGATTATGAGTAACAAAATGGAAACGGGTGTTGTTTCCTGTTGCCGGGTGTTTATAGTGCTGGAAATACTGGAAATGCTTCTCCAGCTGAAAAGCAAGCTCACATCAAGTGAAACATGAATATATAGGGCTACTGTAAATGTTTCCTAGTTAATTAAGGCGAATCGCATATGGAAAACATGAATCACCTTTATTCTGCTACGGACAGGCATAACTTGGATACTATTGACACAATATTTAATTAACATTTACGTGTTGATCGAATAAAAAGCATAATTTTTTTATCTTCAGAGGGAAGCTGCTTTTCAACAGACATAAAGGACAGACAAAGAATTGTTTCATGTAATCAGTGCGGTAACACGAGCGTTAAAAATCAGATCATTGGAGCGCAAGAAAAACGTGATGTGTGTTTTTTTACGTCCTTCGTAGCAATGTTTGTCAACTGTCAGTCGCTCCGGTATGATAGCACGTTGCATCTGCGTTACGTAAAGCAGGCACGTATTAACAACTACTCTCGACCGATCATTTACTCGTTAAATCCAACAGCTTGTGAAGTCACTCGCGTGAAAAACGTGCGACACGTGAACCGCTTCGGAGTAAATTTTAAAAAAGAAAGTGTTTTAATTTCGCAGTCAGGGTGTTTTAATATCGGGATCCGTTTGTCGCAGAATATCAGCTACGTCGCCAGCACTGGCGCCCGCATATGTAAAAACCGCATGTTCATGGGGGCGCCAATTAAAAGTCGCAAATTAAGTTACCAGCTGCGAGTAAAACAAAGCCTCGCTTAATAACTAGAGGCAGAGCACGGCAGTCACTTCGTTTCCTACAAGTGCTTGTTTTTTCCGAGAATACTATTTTAACATAACCGCAAAGATTTTTGCAGATTAATCCGTTTCATTTTACGACTGTTGCAAAATTATAAAGATAATATGAAGATCGGTACTCAGTATTTCACCAAATTGATAAGCGGAACTTCCGTACGACTGAGTATAGTAATTTTAATGTCCGTAATGCCTTATTTGAAATCGACTTGAAATACCAGCCATTGTAATACGGTGATAAATACGAATCCTCTCAAAGCGTTACAGTCTCATCTCAGTAACAACCTAAGACATGAGGTAGACGAGCTCATAGGAAATGAGTAGATAAGCATGATTGAAATTAATGAACATACAGGGAAATTTAACGGTATCTGTCGTTACGTTTCAGGTGTGGTTAAAACGCAGTGTCATGAATGTGCAGTGAGAATGAAAATTTGAACAGTTTTCGAACTGATATCATTTCATATCAAGACATTTTCGTTGATTTCATCGCCATAGATCCATTCATTTCATTAGAATGGATTTCAATCACTTTATGAATATACATATTTTGACCGGATAAATCATGGTCCTACGCCGACTCCATCCTCCACTGTTTGCAGCACTTCGTTTAGAGTACAGATGCCTTCACCTACTCTCACTTCTTTAAAAAGATAAAAATGAAATACTTTTATAATAAGTAGGAAATAGCCACTTAGAGAGTTGTGTACGACGGAAAATTTCGAGTGAAAGGTTAAATAAAACTGGCTTATCCTTAGAGTATTAAAGTTTACTCTGCTAAGTAAATACAATAACTCTAAATTGTCAGAACAGGTAGTGATGTCCTTAGGTTAGTTAGGTTTAAGTAGTTCTAAGTTCTAGGGGACTGATGACCTCAGAAGTTAAGTCCCATTGTGCTCAGAGCCATTAGAACCATTTTTAAACTCTACCCAAACAGACCATGAAGGCCCAACGGTACCGACCGGGCTGAGCAGTGATAAAAGTAGCTGTTTTGCTTGTGAACTGAAATTTAGAGCTTGAAGTTGTGTAAAGAGTAACTACGCATTAGAATGATTTTGTATGCGCGGAAAACTACGCGACAAGAGGATGAGGAAGGAGTGAAGACGTTATTGTATATAAATAATAACTGCCAGCTGTAGATGGACATTTGCATAAGAATTTGTGAAGAAGATTATAAACAGTAAAGCTGGTGTAGCAGTAGGAATACGAGCAAAACAATTTTAGCTTTCACATCCAGCAGCTCTAAGTTTAATCAACACTGCTAAAAAGTATTGCCAAACACGACGTTAGCTACCAAGGAAATGACTTTAAGTTTTATTTATGTCTAGCGTTGGATTTAGTTTTCTTAATAATTATTCTTTGGAAAATATAAAGTAAACGGATATATTTTTTGTTGTTTAGTAGCCACCTTAATTTGAATCACTGTTAAGTATGTAAAGCCTTCATGCGAAAATTAACGTCATTACCTCCTGAAATATTTAAGCAATGAAAACTAAACTCTGAATACTGGAGAAAGAGCCATTTGGGACAATGCACTGTTAAGTGGACAGATTCTTTACAGAGACATTTAATAAGTAAAACTACGCTCATTTCTGAACTCGTAATTCAGTGGTATTACTGAATGGCAGGCAAAGAGTAGCTTCTAGATTTTCCAGATAGAAATTTCATTATTCTGGGGAAATAACGGTCATAACTATAAATTAACAAATTTGCTACTTAATTAAAGGTTTGCATCATAACATTTTCGTTCATAACCATGGTGACAAGCTGCAATTTACTCAAAGTGTTTATACTGTGATAACTAAAGACGCGGTTGAGAATTTTCCTGAAATAATATAGAGTTCTGCCAGCAGAATATTTAGTATCATAATTTCATAAAATCAATGTGTGCATCTACACAGCTTTAAAGTTGTTCACATTAGCATTATAATACATTACATAACGGAAACAGCACTACATAAAGGTAGTGTGTGTGTAAGTTTTCTCTATAATTTATAAATGCACTAGCAAAGTGGTAGCAAAGTAGTTAATATCTAGTCACTGACTTGTTTACTACAGATAAGGCTGTTCTTGAAAGCCAGTACTTTGTGGAGGGTCTTCGGGTCCTGGTAGCCTATTTTTAACTAGGTCACGGTCAGGACGCACCGTAGTTGTTCAGCTATCATCTGATTTACGATTCTGTGGTTGGCTACATTAAATCTCATTAGTGTCTTTCTTCAGGAACACTGGTACTGTGGAACGTTCCCACGACCATGTAACTTATGGTGGTCTGCTGATTATGGATGAAGATGTAGAACTGGACAACAACAGCTTTTCGGACTATTTTTATGTACTTTGCATAAAGAAGTGTAGTGAGTACACAGATATAAACAAGGTGCCCCGTTTTCTTAATTACACTAGAGAGATTTGGATTTTTAAGAACATACTGATCTAATTAGGTAATCGTTCTATAGAGATTTTTCCCAATTATTTAGTAAAGTTAACAGTAGAATCTGTTGTGAATAGCACAGTGCAGTACAGGCGAGAAATGTAAGGTCCGTTGCAGCTTGTGCTGAATGACATTCTGATAACGTTGCTTTAGGATTTTCTCCATTCAGAATGAAGCGAGAGACAGGTTGTGAGAAGCTATCAACGGAGTTATCTGAACAGCGAAATTGTATAGCCGGTAGCGCGTCGTTGCATGAAAAGCAATTTTTCAGTCGCTCTCAGAGCGTCTTGGTCGCCGCCGCTGGCAGTTCGCGGAGAACATGTCAACACGTGAGGGATGGGAGCGTGGGTGGGTGTATGGGCGGGTACGTGAGTGGATGGCTGGTTGATGGGTGAGTGGTTCTGCTGGACAGAAAACCACTGTTGGCAAAGGTGTCAATAATTATTTGTTTCTCTGGTAATATAAATGTACAATTGCGTTCATCACGGTCAATAGGATAACCATTATCATCAAAGTACAGGCTACTAGCCTCTATCTGCATACTGGGAAAGAAGTTCTTATCACCCGTGCAAGGGACACATTATATTCATTCTTGATAAGTATGGATTAATTTAACGAGAACAGCAACAAGGCCAGAAATTCATTCGTTTTCCAGTTTCTTTCTCCTCCTCTCGCCACATAACGCAGCTCCCGCGCACCGGGGGATAAGATCTGGTAGCAGCGTACTGAATCACAGGTGTGAACGTCAGCGAAAATGGAAGTTGGAGTCAGGCCTGGAGGCGTAAGGCTTACTTCATGAAAATATGAATGAATATGAAACACATAAAACGAAAATAAAGGCTAGTGTAACGAAGTGATTTGATCTTGCACAAATATCCTGTTGCCCCTACATACTCAATAACAACTCAGATCCGCTGGAACAAATATTCCCATATTAAAATACAAGGCCAAGATTTATGCGAACGAGGACTGCTTTAACCCGTCACACTGAAGTCAGTTTAAGGAGCTGTTGCTCCGAAAGACGTAATATTGGAATAGAAGACGTTTCTGGACCTCGAGAAAGAAAGTAAATATTCGTAAGCTATAATAGATCTAAACGACGCAATACTGGAATGCAAGACGTCTGTGAAACTAAAAAAAAGGTCATAAGCAATAAGTACAGGAGCTGAAGGTTTTGGACTGCTTTATATTTTAAACTGTGAGTGCATAAGGGACTATGACATGGTTGTTACTGCCCTGAAACATAACCCCTTTGTATGATCTCAGCCACATATGAATAAACACAATCTGAATGTCTTTGTTTTTATATTTCGTAGTAACAACAAGGTTGTCATAGTGCAACAAAACGATACCCGTAGAAAAGTGGTTTATCAGGAGTTGACGCAACGTACAATCATACATAAATGCTGTGCATGCAAGCAGCCTGCAGCCATCTCACTATTGTCCAGAACGAAATCGCTCCAATGTCAGATTTGATTATCGCAAGACAAAACGTCTGTACTAAAAAGATCAGCACATTCTCACGGCACCAAGCGGAAAAAGAGCGTGTCCTATTGTCCGGTGACCACTCAGTCACACTAATCGATTCTGTAGCCCAGTTTTATTGTTGGCTAACTTACGCCAAAGTTAAGGGGACTGCCTGAGACACAAACTAACAGGTCTCTCCTCGAGGCTGCCAAACGGAAAGCTATAGGTGCCGATTCCTCTCCGTTTTGCAAGACACCACGGGTAAGGGTCTTGCGCATGCGTGTCGACTGTTGTACCGATACCAGGCCTCCAGGATAGTCACTCTACCTCAGAACGGGGTGTGCAGGATCTGTGACATGATATCTTTCATAACCGTAGTGAATGTGGACTCATCAGTGTTTACTCAATGGCAACATTCCTTAATGATCTTTTGTTTACATTCAGGAGGTCTATGACTGCGCCCATGACCCGGCCGTGGCTAGAGGGGACCGACGGATTACGCCGAAGCAGTGGAGTTCTGCCGCAGCATAACAAAAGCTGGTAACGTTTGTGTTCATGGAGACACAAGACGGATGTTAATTTGCGGCAGACGTGGCAAAACCCAGTGGCTCGCAGGAGTGAGCCAACGGCCCACATTGAACCCACGACCATTGGGCGGAAGTGTCGGCTCGCAGACCAGCGGCTTCGCCTAGCTGATAACGCTGCTTGATGAGGCAGTAGATACTCGCCCACACGTTGGATAAGTGATTGGAGTAAAGTCTATCATGGCAACTTTGGAAGTCGCAACTCTAAGCACAAGCGCTCTAGTCGCTACAGTTGGGAATGCTGTGATAGCAGCCCGCTTCCCATGACGTAACCGACCACGGTAGCACGGCGTTGTGCTATAACATGTGGCAATCCATTTGATCGCTGGTGCTAGAAAGCTAGGTTGCAAAATGCGATGCCAGTATTGGACGCATGCCTGTCACGAATGTTCGATGTCAACGTGCAATAACTACTCACAGACAGCAGGTGGCAGCATTAGCCGTGTAGGGTGTATAAGACGAGTCGGGGGGACGCAGAAAACAGAACAGTCGTTGTCGTAATGCGCAAAGGGAGCTCCTTTTTCTGAAGGTGAAAAGGGCATGATCATCGGCTTTGAAAACAATGGTGGAAGCATTTACAAAGTGGCTAAGTTTGTAAACAGTTCGCGTTCCGCCGGAGTGGCCGTGCGTTTCTAGGCGCTACAGTCTGGAACCGAGCGACTGCTACGGACGCAGGTTCGAATCCTTCCTCGGGCATGGATGTGTGTGATGTCCTTAGGTTAGTTAGGTTTAATTAGTTCTAAGTTCTAGGCGACTGACGAGCATAGAAGTTAAGTCGCATAGTGCTTAGAGCCATTTGAATCATTTTAAGTTCGCGTTCAACCTCCATTACACTACAGAGTGCATGAAAAAGGATCAGAAATAATTCAAAAGCCATGATCGCTTAAATACTGGCTACTGGATAACCGGTTTCAACACACTAAAGGTGCCATCATCGGATCTGTGGAGATATAACATAACAGGTTTGAGGGAGGCCTTACATGAGTTACACTATATACATTGCTATTGGTACAGTACGACATGCATGAATGTAGATTAACGTTTACAAACCATTTGGATATAACGATACATGAGGCAGTTATGCTGATATAAAAGCTTTGTCACATAAATTTAAAGAAACCTCTCTCATGTTTTCATTTCATTGTTTCATCGATTTTTATTTTTTATTTTAAATTTTTGTAACAATGATTTTATACCAGCTGGTCTGCCTCAGTTATCGTTATATCCAAATGGTTTATAAATGTTAATCTACATTCAGGTATGTGGAACCGTACTAATAATAATGTACATAGTGTAACTCACGTAAGCCCTCCCTCAAACCTGTCAGGTTATATCTTTACAGATCCGATGATGGCACATTTAGTGTGTTGAAATCGGTTATCCAGTAAACAGTATTTAAGCGATCTTGGCTTTTGAATTACTTCCACAACAGAGTGATCGCCCCACTACGCACTATGTATTCACTGCGAAAAATAATCATTCTACTCAACAAAGTCATAACTACTACGTTATTTGAGATATGTGCGTGAACAGCATACTGTTGGAAAGGGCGAACTCTCGAGTTTTACATGGTTCCCGCTAGGTATCAGCAGTGTGCGCCCACATCAGTTCTGGTAAAAATGGTGTCGGGACAACAGACAGCGGTTTCTGTTCTACTTTTTGCGCAGTGCGGGTCAGTAATACCTGTTCCGCGCGACTTTCGTACTAAGTATGGCGTGGATCCTCCTATAGCATAGACCATTGGACGATGACATGTACAATTCCGAGAAAGATGTTGTTTGTGTAAAGGCAAATCGCCGGGCTGTCCCCGAGTGCCTGACACAGACGCCGAACGCATCCGCCGTAGTTCCAGAAGGAATCCGCAGAAATCCGTTTGCTGTGCAGCTCCATAGCCCAGATATCCGTCTGGCGTGTGTTGCGTCGACGTTTACTCATGAAACCGTGTAAAATTCAGCTACTGCAAGCTTTTCATGATGGCGAAAAACAAAAACGTGTGGAGTTTTGTAATTTCGTTCTTGGTAAGATGGAGGATGACAGTTATCCTCCACGTTAGGTGTTTAGTGACGAGGCAACATTCCATTTAAATTGGGAGGTGAACCGTCATAATGTGGGAATACGGGGTACGGAACAAGCAAACGATGTTGGACAACATGGAGGGACTCTCACATATCTGATGCGTTTTGTGCATTTTCATGGGAAAAGGTGAATGGCCATTTTTATATGACAAGATCACTTTACAGGAAGCACATATCTCTATATGCTTGATAACATCCCTTGCCGCACTTGGAGACTGATTCGGACGACTTCATTTCCCAACAGGATGGGGCACCGCCACACTGCCATCTGGAAGTGCGGGAATTTTTAAATCAAAGGATTATCGAACGATGGATCGGTCGCACTGGACCAGATGAGTAAGCCTTACATTACTGGCCTCCGAGGTAACCGGACCTGACTGTATTTGATTATTTATTGTGGAGGTTTATAAAAGAATGTTTATCTGCCTCCATTACCAACAACAGTGACTGAACTGAGGCATCGCATAACAGCAGCTGTGTAAGCTGTAACTGAAGACATGCTCGTTGCAGTGTGGGAACAATTTGAATATCACATTAACATATGCCATATATATGAAGGGGCTCAAATTGAATACCTACGAAAAGGTATGAAGAAAAACTTTTTGTTTCCTGTTAATCAAAAAACCAAATTCATTGTATATGTTTATAGTTTCAGAAATATAGACATGCCAAATCGGATGACTTTTTTTTGATACACCTTGTATATTTTACGTGCATAACTGCGCTATCCAATTGGGGCGCCGAGGCAACTGTAGTCCAATAAAATGGTCGAAATGACTCTGAGCACTAAAGGACTAAACCTCTGAGGCCATCAGACACCTAGAACTTAGAACTACTCAAACCTAACTAACCTAAGACATCTCGCACATCCATGCCGGAGGTAGGATTCGAACTTGTGACAGTAGGGGTCACTCGGTTCCAGACTGTAGCGCCTAGAACCGCTAGGCCAGCCCGACCGGCCAGCTGTAGTGCACCACGGGCAGTAAGTGACAAGGCTAAACGACAGGTGCGGAGATGTCTATGGGAGTAATTGTTGAGCAATTGATCGTCCAGATGAACCAAGGAGTAACAACAGTGCCCCCTCAATGACTGTTCAGCGAACGTTGCTGCCTATGGGCCTCCGCAACAGGCGCCTGGCACAAGCACTTCTGCCGACTGCTGTTCGTTGGCGGCGAAAGCTGGAATTTGCGTGCCAATAACTCAAATGGACGTGTACCAAAAGGAAACTGGGTGCCTTTTCAGATGTATCACGTTTAACGTTCCATAGGATAGACCGCCTTTGGCGTGTACGGCCCTGCTACAAACGCAGAAAGTATCCAGGTCGGGAAGTAACGTTATTTCCGTGGCATATCCTTGGTGATCTAGACAGTCTGGAAGACACAGTGGATGAACACAAAGGTAAAACGATCCTTGGCGATCTTGTATACCCTTACACGAAGTTTGTTATTCCTCTGCACGATGGTATCTAACATCAGGACAATGCAATGTGTTACACAGGTACCAGTGTACGTGCGTTGTTAGAAGAACAGCAGGATGAGTTTACCGTATCCCAGGCCAGTAAACTCCCCAGACTTAAATCCAATCGAGAATCTGTGGGACCACGTATGATCGGGCTGCTCTCGTCATGGATCCTCCGGTATCGAAGCACCACCATCTTTTACTTCTGGGGCTTTCAGATGTAAAATTATTTTGCACAGATCGCTAAATTGCATTGACATTTAAACCCACAAAGTAGTCTACAGATCATCAAGTACATACGAGACTCACAAGAATATTGGAAGCCAGGAAAATATTTACCTGTATAACTAAATATTACGATTGCTGCTACAGTCTGACACCAATCGATCTACAGCTGATGTCTCCTCTTGACGACTGTGATTCAGGAACGAATACCAGTATCTATGTCGCACATAATTTTTTACGTGAGAAACCTCTCTCATACCCTCGCTGTTATCGATGTGCTGAATTTACACATCCCACGATAGGACACACAGTCATCCTCACTAGTCATGCCACAATATAAACCATAGTATCTTTACAATCCAATATATACACAGTTTACACAACGTAATTCGCAGTAACTTTTACAGTACAGTATATACACATTTTACACAAACAGTGCAGTCATCTTTTATATCTGTGCAGCACCCAAAAGAATTATTGTATGCCTACATTCACACTGACTATATGTCACGATGCCCCTCAGCCAAAGGAAAGCACCGTCAGCCTTTTCTTTCTTTCTACAGACGTGACATTCAGCGTTAATAAACTATTTATACTGATAACCATATTGCTCAGACAACTAAACCTCGCTTTGTTGTCTACAGATCATGAAATACATACCAGACTCGCCACGGTGAGCGTGAAACCGATCACCATCCCAACAATATATCACCACATACCGTGTCGATCTAGTAAAGATACAATTCATATCCTCTGCCATACAAAATCGTCCCGTTTACATCAGAGCACCCTCAGCGGACCGAGGTCACTCTCAGAACTCTTCTACAAATTCGGGATCGTTCCCCCTCAGCACTAACACGTTAATGTTTCTGATCCAAATATGCTTCCTTGCTTGCTCTCTTTTCTACACACTTCTCCAGACTCGGTGATTATAAGAACAAAAGGATTTTCGCATCGTTTACCATAATATTATTTTCGCGGTACTTCTCGATATCAAGTACACAGCATTAGCCTACATAATTCCAAAGATATAGACGGGAAATTATTTCTCTACAAACCCAAAACCTTAGGTAGGTCGAGCGTGCTCTAGATCACTGAGTAAGTAGAAACAAACAAAGGAAAAATGATATTTTCACCCGCAAATACCGATCTCGCTGATTGAACAGATTTCAAATCATCCTTACAATTTACTAGCCAACTAAGGTGTATCTCATGTCTAGGGAACAGGCAAACGTCTCTTTCACCTGCTAGATGCACACCCCGCAATCGATCTTCTCTCAACTAGATAAAAGTGCAAAATGTGCGGAAGCAGTCAACCGAACAATTTGCATGGGAGTGTATAACAGTGCAACGCAAGCACATGTCAATATTGATTCTCAAATTTACACTTGATCAAGAAAGCTATCCAACACATACTAAACATTAGTTCACTATTTGGTCGTCTAGAGGATGACAAAGTTAACTAAGATACAAATTTACACTCCAACAGGCCTTTGCATTCGGACGGATGCTGCTGTTAACGGGAGACTTGAGTCATTCTCACTACAGGCCATGCAAGCACGCAATCATTCTAGAAATTGGGTCAGATATATGTTTCATCGTTATACTTACAATTAACTGTTACAATCGCTGTCTCAATTGAACGGCATTCTACAATGAGCAAAGTATCGGAAACACACCCTACTGAAGGCCGTGGCTCTGGAAATGGAAATATATGTACCTTCCTTAAGGCTGGACGTAGCAATTTCCTCTACACAAAGACATACTTTATAAACCTGATGCTCAAATGCGAACATATTACGCATCCCCTACTACTAAACATAATACTTCATCAATAACTGATTGCCTACGATACAAAATAATACTGACCGAAAATAAGCAATGGGTGTGCATGTCTCTTCAATTTCTTCCTGTGAGTGCTACCACTGAGTCTTAGAAAGAGAGACGTAATCGGCCAGATGTTAAAAAAAAACTGATCGCTACAATGTCACAAGCGAACTTATATCTACAAGTGCACACAAGTATCAATATTAAAAGCTATACCCACTTTATGGATGAAGATACGAGATTAACCCTGAATGAAGTGGTTTGGACAAAAACCGTGACACTGATAGTAGGAATGTGTATTAACAGGCCACGACGCTACCTTGTGATAATGCATATTTTGAAAGCGATTTCGCTGAGGAACTTAGTATGTAAGCAGTATTTTCCACTCGCTCAAACCGATAACTCTATAGTATTCGTAGCGCATTCTGTCTTGAGATCATATCAGAGGTTCTGCGATACATCCACTGAGTTATTACTGACACAGGAAACAATAGTGGGACTTTATAAAATTATCCATTCAGCACTCAGCAATTTGGTCGCAGTTCTAAGTCTGTTTCAGCTGCCACTGAGGAGTAAAACAGGAAAAAGTTGTCGAAAATGATTTATTTAAGATTAAAGAAATAAGATCTAATCTTAACTGAAAAATTAAATCTTGGTCTGTTAACTATAAAATAATTTTAACGACAATTATATTAGTAAACTTGAATTTCGTAATGAAGAAACACATTAAATAATGAAAGCACTCAGTTCTGTAGCACAAGTAGTTAAAAAGGGAACTCAATTAAGAAAACTAGATAAGCTACATGATATATAGCATCAAATATTTCTAAACATACAGTTGAATGTCAGAGACATACCTGATGAATCTATTAATGTAGCAAATACTTCATTTTATATTCAGATGTTAGAATTCCAATAGACAGAAAAGGAAATAAAATAATAAATATAAAATGATAAAGGTACTATAATTTGCATTACTAAAGTTAATAATGATGATAGCCTATGTTGTCCTAGAGCATTAACATTTCAAACAAATATTACCTCAGGATGAGAATTAAATGCTGCTGAGATTTAGAACATTAGAGAATGGCGATAAATATAAATTACAAAAAGGGCTAACCAGAACGTTACGTAATCAGTTATGTGAATACAACGACGATGCATTAACTTTAGATGATGTTAAAAATGTTGGGGAATCATTGGATACACAAATAAATACTTTAAAGGTCAAACAACCTCAATTTGATAATCTATGGGAGTTCTGAGAAAGAGATAACAATATGTTTAACTAAAAGGCACTACTATTTTAATGTAATTAATGGTATGTCAGCGTTCTCAGAGGCTATGTATTTCTGTGGTAAGTGTAGCAAAACATATAACAACAAAATCAGCAGAGTAAAATAAAAACAAAAATTATTATATTATATGTTTGCCTAGAACGTGAAACGTCAGAGAATAAAATACATTGTAAAAAGTTTAATATAAGCAGATATAACGAAGAATGCTTAAACAATTACCAAAAAGTCTGTGACATAGTTTATAAATGCCAAGAACGTAAAAAGAAGTGTTCAAGATCAGGAGAAGATAAATGTGGATTCTGAAGAATGTAGATACTCTAAACAAGAAGTAAAAATTAAAACACAGCGATGTTATAAGAAATATAAATAAACAAAAAGGTCTTCCTTGTAAAAATCATTAGGGAATACTATATAGGCAAAGGTTAGCAAAATTGTAATAAAGATGATTGTCATATTGATGGACCATTCAAAGATAATCATGGTTCAAATGTTCTACTTGCAATAAAATAATTGAAAGAAAGGAATGTAAATGTTGTGAATATGGAAAATGTAACTGAATTCCTTGTACATATACAGAAAAATACATATATTTTGATTATGAAGCACACAAACAAAAAGGTATATGTATTTTAAATCTAATAATTATTAACAATTTAGTGGCAATGTTTATAAAACTAAAACAAATGAGAAATTCCCTAATTGGATGATATATGAGGAAAACAAAAATTATACATTCGTAGCTCATTATGCTAAAAGTTATCATTCACAATTTATTTGAAAGTATTATGTTAAATCAACAACAAGGCCATATGCTATCTACACAGGAACTAAATTAATGTTATTGCAGATCAAACAGTTAGGTCTAAAAATTATATCAATTTTCTGCAATGAAAGCTTTGTAAGTTCCCAGAAAACTTTAATTGGAAAGAATCAAAGAAAAGTTACTTCTCACATTTGTTAAATACAAAAGAAAATTAAAATTAGAATTGACCAATTCCTGACATTAAACGCTGTTGTGGTGACCTTATGAATCCAAAATAAAGAGAAGAATGTCGTATATACCACAGTCAAAAAGCTAAACGAAATTTTGCATTCAATATGAAGAAATAAGTTCGTGAATATTGTAATTCTGATGTAGATATACTGAGAAGAGGTCGTTTAGATGTGAGTAAACAATTCCTAGGAATAGCAAATATTGATCCATTCTGTTATTTACCAACTGCATGAGTTTGCTTGGCTATTTTCAGATCTAAATATTTACCAAAAAGAAAAATTGCCACATTGGATAAATAGCAAAACAGAATTATAGTGAAGGATCTATAGGCTGGTTAAATAGTTTAAACAGTAATACTATCTAACACACTCTTAATGGTAGAGAAGGAAGTATATCTGTAGCAAAAGTAGATAATTTTGATAAAGAAACCAATACTTTTCAGGAGTACAACGGCTTTTTTTTGGCAGGGCTTTAAAAAGGATGTTAAAAACTGCAACAATTAACAATAAAAAAGCAATGGAAGATTTATATCAAAAGCCATTAATGAGTAGTACAGAAATACGAATTTTCAGATATAATTTTGTAGAGATCTGCGAATGTATTGGAATAAGTCTACTGTGTATAGAAGACTTAAAAAATTAAAACAGTTACCAGAAACTGGAGAACCATTAAATCTAAGAGATGCTTTTTACTGTTTTCATACAAAGCTAAAGCAGCTGCTGTTAACACAAAAATAAAATATCTCGATGTATGAAGCCTTTATCCTAATGTGCAGTATAATGATTAGCATACTGTAGGCTATTCAACAAAAATATATAAACCAAAATATTACAATTGAAATGGTATGGTTTAAAAAATGCTAGGTGTTAGCAGCTAGATGTTTGTATCATCCTGTTTTGTCAGTATGAACGAAAATTGATAAAAATGAAGACCTATTGTGTCTTTTCTTTGTGTCAAATGTGCTAAAGAGAAAATAAATAAAAATAATCATAGCGATAATGAGAGAAGTTTCGTTGGAACTAGGACATCTGATGAATTAAATAAAGCTATGGAAGAGGAATATAAAATTTTAGATATTGTAAGTAGGCTGTTTAGGTTTTTTTTATTGGTAACGCCGCTGTCACGTAGCGCTCTGTACAAAAGTCACTGGCTGTGCCGTGTGCAGTCTGTGTTTAGTCTGCATTGTTGTCTGCCATTGTAATGTTGGGCAGCGGCAGCTGGATGCTAACAGCGCCTAGCGTTGCGCAGTTGGAGGTGAGCCGCCAGCAGTGGTGGACGTGGGGAGAGAGATGGCGGAATTTTGAAATTTGTAAGAATTGGTGTCATGAACTGCTATATGTATTATGACTAGTGATGTAAATACATTGTTTGTTCTATATTAAAATCTTTCTTTTGCTAACTATGCCTATCAGTAGTTAGTGCCTTCCGTAGTTTAATCTTTTATTTAGCTGGCAGTAGTGGCGCTCGCTGTATTGCAGTAGCTTGAGTAACGAAGATTTTTTTGAGGTAAGTGATTTATGAAACGTACAGGTTAATGTTAGTTAGGGCCATTCTCTTGTTGGGATTTTTGGAAGTCAGATTGCGTTGCGCTAAAAACTATTGTGTGTCAGTTTAAGCACGGTCTTGTATAATTTTTGTAAGGGGACGTTTCATATGTCGACCCTTAGCCAAGGATACCGCAATGGAATCTTCTGATATTTTCCTTGTAGTTTGTGTAATCAGTGTACCTTTTGTTTATTGCTAGCGCGTAATCATAGAGAGAATTTCCTTTGTAGTTGCAGTCTTTCATTGTTGTACAGTACAACAGTTGTGGCATGCATGTAGAGTTGCACCAAGTATTTCGCAGCTGCGCTTGCAATTAACTAGATATTATTTTCAGTGCTATGTTAATGTGTTCTCTTATTTTTGTTCTTCAAATTGTGTTTTTCTGTGTTGTATGAAAAATTGTGAAAATAATGGCGTGTGAAAAACGTAACACTAGGCTCCCAAGTAAACTGAGAAATGACAGTGAAGACGAAAGCAGTGTGTTAACGTCACCATGTAATGAATTCACTAATGTTCAAAGTAGTAATTTGGTAATAGCGCATAGGGAAATGGAGTGAGTTGCAAATAATGGTGTAGGCAGTGAAACAATTAGTGAACAGGGAAGCATTATCGATCGATCGGTCGGCAACAGCTCGCCTCAGGATTCCGAAATGACAGGACACAATCTTGCAAATACTGTAGATTCAGATTTTGGGTCCTCAACGTTTTCTCAAATAAATCAAGACACATTTTCTGCTTTTCAAAATGCGAATATTGGCGGTTCCAATGCACTGCCGAAAAGCACTGAGGAACATGTTTCAGACACCAGTGCACTGTTATTACAGTTAATGCAAAAAATGGGACAAAGGCTACAAAAGTTAGTCACAACGCTTGAACAAAATCAGAAACAAATGGGACAAAATCTTCAAAAGTTAGACACAATGGAACAAAATCAGAGACAAACACAACAAAAGCTTCAAAAGTTAGACACAATGGAACACAATCTTCAAAAGTTAGACACAATGGAACAAAATCTTCAAAAGTTAGACACCACACTTGAACAAAATCAGAAACAAATGGGACAGAATCTTCAAAAGTTAGACACAATGGAACAAAAGCTTCAAAAGTTAGACACCACACTTGAACAAACACATGAAGATTTAACTAATGAGTTACATAACATCGAATCGAAATGTCAAAAAGTCTGTAATGACGTAAAAACACAAATTTGTGAGCATTTCCAACCTATTTTTTCGCGGCATGAAAATGCATTACAGAATCACGAAGCAGCCATAAAAGAACTGCAAACTATTGTTCATGAAAATCATGAGACCTTGCAAGCTAAAATTGACTCAGTTGCATCTACCGATTCGGTTACGCAACTTGCAAAAACTCTAGCGAACTTAAAGGACACAGTAGATACTCTGAAAATTGGTTCAGAAAGACACACAGAGGAAATAATTTCACTGTCGGATAAAGTAGCCGAACTTCCAGATCAGTTCACTAACTTATCTACGAAGGTAGATGATGATCTGAATGACACAAAACCTGTAGCCTTCACTGACACTGAAGAGTATGAACAAATTAGGAAATTCAAACAGAATCAAAATCAAATCAACACACAGTACAAAAGAGAAATGCGGGAAGTACTAGATCAGTTGGGTCAAGTAATACAAGAATTACATATTTCAGAGGACACTCGCGCCCCAGTATGGGAAGAGGGACATAACAATACAGAACAACCACAAAATAATAACACAGGGCATTTCGGAAATCATGAAAGTAACTGGCAAGGTGCACCGAATTTTGAGATGGAACCGCCGACACGACGTAACAATGACCGATATGCTACCCGCCGACACGATGATTTTGACTATAAGCTGTTCATTACTGCACGTAAATTCAAAACATTTAAGAATTCTGGCAACGACATTCATCCACAAGCGTGGCTCCATCAATTCTCTCATTGTTTTCCTCCCAACTGGTCATTAGAACACAGATTAGAATTTATGTGTGGCTACTTAGAGAATGAACCAGCTGTAAGAATGCGATCGGTCATTCACGATTGCCACATTGAAGGAGAATTTTACCATGCCTTCCTCTCAGCATATTGGTCCCAAGCCACACAAGACCGAGTAAAACATAGCATCATAATGATGAAACAATTCGAACAATCTGAATTTTCCAGTCTTGTCAAATATTTTGAAGACATGTTACATAAGAATCAGTATCTTTCAAACGCATACAGCCCCTCAGAACTCATCCGCATTTGCTTAATCAAATTACCTGAACATTTACGACAGATTATTTTAGCAGGACGATGCAAAGACGACATTGAAGCTTTTCTGGGACTGTTACAAGAACTGGAAATTGACACTGACAATCGCGGAACGCGAAAACAGGAACACAACAATTGCAGGTCACACCTGTCACAATTCCGCGATGACAGAAATAATACACGACAAGGCTATTCGTACAACGTAAATCGTGACCAAAACGGACACCACCCGCATGACAACCGTTGGCAGAGTAGTAATTATTACAGGGAAAAATCACCTCTCCGCGGTAATGACTATCACAGAAACAATCAGAGAAACAGACAATATGGAAACCAAAATAATTATTATCAAGGGAGACGGAATAACTTAAGACGCAACGGTCCAGCGCGCAGTTACGATTCAGGGAGAAATTCTCCACCACGTGACCGACAAGAAAGAAACTATGGAATCTACCGACATGACGACACACGATATGATCGTAACGACAGACCTGAATTGCAGCAGAACTGGCGGGATTCAAACAGAGCAGGGCCCTCTCGACAAGGTGAATTTGTAGAAGTTAGGTCTCCTAATCCCATTAACGACTCGCGCTAACAAAGACACAATAGGCAATGACTCATACCGCTGGCAGCCACAAAACGTACGCATGAAACTGACGACGCAGCTGCCGTAGCTAGTAATTACGTAAAAATGGAAGACATAAAGGACGTCTTACTCCAGGAACAGGACGTAAAACATAACAACATTGCATATCCTGTGATTCACATTACAGTAAATGACGTAAAATTTACGGCAGTACTTGACTCAGGCAGTCCCATTTCAGTATTTAGTGAAACAGCTTTTAGTAAATGCAGCAAATCGAAAGATTGCCCCACACTTCAGTTACGCAAGATTAAATTACAAGGTGCAGTCATTGGAAAAAGTGTAGATGTACGCCAACAAACCAACTTAGAATTCTTTTGTCAAAGCCACAGCTTCTCTATGAATTTTCTTATTGTTCCATTATTGTCGACGGAAATTATACTGGGAGTAGACTTTTTGAATGAAAACAAAGCAATCTTAAACTTTCACGATGCTGAAATAAGTTTAGAGAAAGAAGGTAAGTCAATAGCTTTGAAATTTGAAGATTGGCTCTCAAACCATGACGAGGAAATTAATCGGCTTTACATTCTGTTAGACAACAGTTCGGAATTTTCTACGGAACTAGACACTAACGGTCGCTCTGCAAGTACTGACAGGGATGATATCGACGGCACAATTGAAACTAATGAGTTAATTCAGAATAAAATTCAAACAATTGAGAATAGTAATGACACTGATAGGCAGGACCTTTTTGAGATTTTACAAGCTCATTCCACAGTTTTTACTCACAAAACAGGAACAATCAAGGGATTTCAGTACCAATTTCGTGTTCGTGAGCATACTAAATTTTGTGTTAGACCATACGTAATTCCAGCACATTATAGGGACTGTGTTAGAACAGAAATACAATCCATGCTTGACGACGGCAATATTGAGCCTGCAGTAAGCTCATACAACAATCCATTACATGTTGTTGAGAAGAAAAATGGATCGATCTGGCTTGTCTTAGATTCGAGACAAATCAATTATATCATTATTCCTGAAACAGACAGGCCGCAAACGTTGGAAGAACTTCTTCAAAATTTTAATGGTGTAATAGTGTTGTCTTCCATTGATCTCAGATCCAGCTTTTATCAGATCGAACTTCATCCAGAATGTAGAAAATACACAGCTTTCCTTTGTTTCGGCGTTTGTTATCAGTTTCGGAAACTTCCTTTTGGTTTGAAAGTTTCCTCGGCAGCATTCATTCGCGGGCTAAATTCCATATTACCTGAGCTCTTAAAACGTCACATTACCTTATATGTGGACGATATTCTGATAGCAGAAGCCTCATGGGAACAACATAATCGCATCCTCAACAGCGTGTTACATATTTTTGCAGAATCTGGACTTAGAGTTAACTTGGAAAAGTCTGAATTCGGTAGGACAAAAGTGAAGTTTTTGGGACATATTATTTCTTTTGAAGGCATCCAGCCGGATCCTGAAAAGTTAGAAGCAATCTGAGCCATTCCAATTCCATCCACAAAAAAACAAGTCCGCAGTTTTCTAGGTCTCGTAAATTTTTACCGTCGTTTTCTGAATACGCAAATTCTAGTTACACCAAAACTTTGTTCTCTCACTGGAAAAAATACTATTTGGAACTGGGACGAACAAGCACAGTTGGAATTCAATTCTTTGAAAGAATCGTTACTTAACGCGCCAATACTAGCTCATCCAGATCTCTCACAAGATTTTTGCCTTAGCACGGATTCTTCTAAAGTCGGTCTTGGTGCCCATTTATTTCAAGAAGCCACAGAAAATGACATTACTGTTCATAAAACCATTGCTTTTGCTAGCCGAGTGCTAACAAAATCTGAAAAAAATTATTCCGTTACTGAATTAGAAGCTTTAGCTATCGTTTGGGCATTTAACAAATTCCGTTTCTTTCTTTATGGTAAGCACGTAAAAGTATACAGTGACCATCGTGCATTACAATTTCTTATGTCTTCAAAATTAAATCATGACAGGTTAAAACGTTGGGCATTGTTTCTGCAAGAATTCCACTTCACAATAGTCTACATTCCCGGCAAGGAGAACATTGTTGCGGACGCACTGTCACGCCCACCGGCTGGGCTTGAGAAAAGTAGCACAGAAAGCAACCTCGAGAGAAATTTCAGTATTCTTTACATCCAGAAAGTCGCCTTTCAAAACTTCATCACCACATCTTTAAAGGAGATTGCTCATGAACAAGATAAAGATCCGATTTGGAAAGACATCAAAAGTAAATGGCATGAAAAGACACACACACAGATTCGGCATTATTATCTGGTTAGAAACAACATACTGTTCAAACGATGCACTGTTGATGACAAGCTATGGGTACTTTGCATTCCAGACGATTTTGTTAATAAGCTCATTTGGTACATTCATTTCAGCTATGCACATTTTGGTCCACGAAAATGTTATCATATTCTTCGAACGACTTGTTATTTTAACAATATGGAAAAGAGAATTCGAAGAGTCTTGTCTATTTGCAAACTTTGTCAAAAGGCGAAATCATCTACTGTCTCTCATCGTCCTCCATTGTTTCCTATCATTCCTTCTAAATTAAAAGAATTTGCTGCTGTTGATCTCTTGGGATCGCTTGTCAGAACATCTAATGGATTTTCGTACGTTCTCGTCGCTGTTGAACTTACTTCAAAATTTGTTTCTTTCACTCCGTTACGTAAAGCCACTGGACGGTCTGTATCCAACGCCTTTGTTAGAAATTTCTTACGTGAAGTTGGACACGTTAGTAAAGTAATTTCAGATAACGGACCGCAATTCAGATCTGCTGTTTGGTCACGCATGCTTCGTAACCATAAAATCAAATCTGTTTTTATTTCATTGTACTCACCACATTGTAACCCGTCTGAACGGATTATGAAAGAAATCAATAAGCTTTGCAGACTTTATTGTCACAGAAAGCATCAGCATTGGGACAGATATTTACACTTATTTCAAAACGTGCTGAATGAAATGCCTCATGACTCCACTGCTTTACCACCTGTTCTTGTACTGAAGAATAAAGAACCACCAAACAGAATCAGAGAGCTTGTACCTTTTCCGATTACACGTAAACTTCGACACAAAGCCATAATTGATATGGCTATTAAAAATATAAATTCTGCTGCAGACAAAAGGAAAAAATTACACGGTAAAGCAAATGCAAAGAAATTATATATTGGTCAGAAAGTTCTCATTAAAGCTCATCCATTGTCACATAAGAAGAAACACTTGAGTCACAAATTCTTTGTAGTTTACAATGGACCTTACAGAATCCGACGTATACCACATGATAATTGCGTTGAAGTTGAAACTCTGCGTACTAGGAAGAGTAAAGGTTTACACCACATTTCACATGTAAAACCGTTTATTGAAAGATAATCTGCTTTTTAACTTTGTCTTTGCCATAAAACATTTCACTTCACATTTCTAGTATGCTTTGTCACACTTAGAAACTGTTAACATGCAACAATTTTTTGAAGTTCACTATCCAGTCTAGAACCTATGGAACATATTTAGACAGTATTTACGAGTGCATTGTTATAGTGAACAGACATCACTGTGTTATTTCGTGTGTACATTCTTGCTTGTTAGTTGCACGATTACGTAACGACTATAAGGCTCACATACTTAGAACATTTACCAGTATTGCTAATGAGATTTTAATGCAACATTTTGGTTTACTTGAAAATACATTCTGGATTTAAAGTACTTTCTGTGAGATACCAGATGATACAGTGGTTAGTTTATGTGACAGCTACACGATTTTATCACGACGCTACTAATGAGTGACAATTTACAATGTTGCTTTTGCAGTTTATCTGTTTTATATCTGCACAGTTTTTCTGAATTTTTCTGGAAAGTAAAACATGTTTTAGTAGTAACGTTTGTGGTATAGCTACAATGAGACAGCCTTTTCTGTAGCACAACAATACGTACAGTACAGTACTTACTTCACCACGGCAATAAGCGTAATAACTAAGATATCTATACGCAAAGGATTTCAATTTCGTTTATCATGAGGTAAGTACATTGACTTCTGCAGAACTTAGCTTTCGGAGGACAATAACTACGACACTTCCACAGAGATTGTCTTACAGCAAGACGCACATTTAGCGCTACAGGACACGCATTAAACTATTTATTTTTCAACATATTTGAATTACAAAGAAAGTTTTCCGTGATACATTTCATTCCATTGCTGTAATCTGTAACACCTGAGGATATAATTACATTATTCTTAAGGGGGGTACACGCTTACTTTGTGTACCATGTGTTTGGCAAGCACAAAGAGCCCTAGCTAATATGGTATTTGCTTATACAACTCTACACATCGATACCATATTTATCTAACACATAAATTACACAGCTATCTGGTCATTTAACTGAGAGATAAACATTTTTTTTACTACATCATCAGTGACACATGTTTACACAATTACACAGTGGGATGATTTAACACCTATGAAATTGTATTTTGTCTGTACTTTGTGAACTGTTCATATTTTTTCGGAACCATTGTGATACTATGAGAGCTTTGAATGACATATTTGGTATGGGATCATGATTTTTAAAGTACGTTTGAGGTAGATGACACTTTTGACATGAGCAGAGAATTTTTTTAGGTTTTGAAATTATTGGAGGAAGCTACGACGATTTTGAGAATTTGACTGAGGTGTTATGATGTTATTATTACGATGACGATGTGTATTATGCTGTTGTGACATGTTTATGATCAATACGCTGATGCTATATGAGGAATTTGATTATGCTACTTATTTGTTATGATGAAATATTGAAGAAGTGTGGACTAATATGTATATGTGTAATAAGGTAAGGAATAATGAGGAGTGGTTAAGGACTCTTGTTTGTGAAAAAGGTGGTTGGAAACCAAGAATCGTACTTTAAGAGATGAAATGTATGTAAATGCGTGAATGTACCACAATGCCGCCGAAAATTTTTTGGACACTGTGTTATTTACAGGATTTTGTTTCTGCAGATTTGTAACGCAAGTTCTTGACCTGTGAAATTTTTTATATGAGACTGCCACTGTAGCGGAAACTGGTGTCGTAAATATTTCGGTAAGACAGTTAAGAGACCACCTGCGCGTAATGCGTCGTGGGCACCCAGCTGGGCGACAGCCACCGGGAAACAAGCCATTATTGTGTGCCTTTCAGAGACACAGGTAAAAAAAAAAAGGAAGCCATTATCCTCGCTATTGACATTCATTCCTTTGTAGGAGGCATCGCAAATACGACACGCTCGAACCTGAAAACATATGATTATACTGTGGAGCTCTTAATTTATGATATTTACTAAAATGCCTAATGAAACGATGAGAAACATTACACGGCTATTGTCTTGCTAGTTGAGAGAAATGCCATATGGATTGCTTTATATATTTATTTACTCATTTTGTTTAATATCTAGTTTCTATCTGCACTGCAGCATTGGTTAAAATACAATTTAATAGATGTACTAATATAGTTATTTTATGCCTACAGATGCAGTAAATAATAACTTTACGATGTACTTAAGAAAACGAAGGAGCACAAAAAGACTTCCCTTCACAGGAACTGCATACATAATTTTCTTTTCAAGTACTTGGTAATTTTTATGGTAGAATAAGTTGTGGTGCACCACTTTAATTATATAGAAATTAAGATGTGAATATACATTTCCCTTAGCTGCATTGTTGTCTTTAGTGTAATATTTTTTCTGCTTGAGCTATGTCATGTTTAGATATATGTTGTTGCATTTTCTGCTGCTGTTTGCTAGGCATAGTCCTACTAAATTTCACTTTGCATTACTCTGTTAAGCCAGTTTTACTACTGATTTATTTTTTCTTGTTTGCTGCGCATTTCCTTATATTAGTTGTAATATTGCTGCCTTTTTTTTGCCAATTTCGATTTTTTTCATTGCTGTTTGTATTAATTGTTTTGTGCTGCTGCTTTGCATCGTCCCTTAGTTTAGTATCTGAGCTCAGTAGATTTTAAGTTACCTTAAGAAAATAACTATCATGAATTGGAAGAAATGCATTGAGAAGCTATAAGAAAATGGTTTGGCCAAAAAAGTAGTGTATAGTGGAGGAAAACTATTTTTGAAAGAGGATGTGAGCATAATACAGAAAGCAGGCTTCGATATGACTTTTTGGAAATAATGAAGAATGAAGGGATATCTCCAAGAAGTAAAGAAAGTTTTGTTTGCAAAACACTGCAGTAAAACAAACCCTGTCCTTTCCTTTTGTGTATCCCACTATGTGTTTGTGTACCCTTGTGTATTAATTTTCTTCCTGTCTCTGTGTACTGTTTCATAGAATTTTTTCTGTTCTAATACTAAGCTACATTCACTATGATGAGGAATACTGTTATCCTCAAATATAATTTGCATCAATAATATGTTATTTACTTTGTAAAGATGTTTAGACATTATTTATTCTATTTTGTTCTAATGCTCATCTGCGAAGTTGATGTTTCAAAAGTTATTCTGATCTTTTATGTATGTACTTATGTCGTAATTTTTGTAGCACTGATGTATTTGCTATTTCGATTCTTTTGTAAATCCTGTACTACTGCAAATGTTATCTGTAGTGTTATGTTCTTTAAAGATGTATTTTGTACCTTTATTATTGCATTCTTATGTTATAAAATTGTAATTGACACCAGTTCATCAAATTAAGTAACTTGTAAATTACATTTCACTGCACACGTTTCTGTTGTTCATAGTATATGGACAATATGTGAGAAGTAGGGACTGATAGTGTTTGCACATGTGTTAATAACTCAGTAAGGGACTGGATAACAGCATTGCTGCTTCTAAGGACATTTCAAAAACAATTTTTCTGAGTGCACAAGTGGTGGTTATGGACTTGTTATATTATCCGCAAGACTCCTCAATGGTGATTGTGCGCCTGCACAGTCAAACAGATGGCTGCTGGCCATCTCTACAAGGACTAAAGTGGGTCTACACCTCTGATGATTCACCAATACCATTATTTCTACAAGAACTGTTGTGGGTCAGCACCTTTGATGACCTACCAATACCATTATTTCTACAAGGCCTACAGTGGGTCTGCATCTCTGGTGGCCCACCAATACCGTAATCTCTACCAGGACTACAAGGGGTCTACTCTGTGTTGACCTACCTACCAATATTCTTCAAAACTTCTACTGACTCTGCTGTGGGTTTGCTCTGTTGTGGCCCATTACCTGTCTGCATGTCAAGAGTCAGCACTGTCACTTGGAAGGACAACACTACTTCTTCAAGACTGCATGGAAATCTACTACTTCCGTGTGCATTTTCTTTTACTACTCAGACTTTGAGAAAAACACTGCAATTTTACATTGATGAATGATCAGGACTGTCTTTATGGACTGTGAGAAAATTTTAGCTTTTGACCAACATTGTATCGATAAGTGTGTGCATTTCATTTCTTTGTTATTGTAATTATGAAAAAAATTTTCAAATCTGTATTGGCCACTGCAAAAATTTTTCAAATCTGTATTGGCCACTGCCCAAAACAATTTGTAAATTTTTTTGTGGGGAGCATGGGGGCTATGTAAGTAGGCTGTTTAGGTTTTTTATATTGGTAACGCCGCCGCCACGCTGTGTATAAAAATCACTGGCTGTGCCGTGTGCAGTCTGTGTTTAGTCTGCATTGTTGTCTGCCATTGTAGTGTTGGGCAGCGGCAGCTGGATGCTAACAGCGCGTAGCGTTGCGCAGTTGGAGGTGAGCCGCCAGCAGTGGTGGACGTGGGGAGAGAGATGGCGGAATTTTGAAATTTGTAAGAATTGGTGTCATGAACTGCTATATATATTATGACTAGTGAGGTAAATACATTGTTTGTTCTCTATTAAAATCTTTCTTTTGCTAACTATGCCTATCAGTAGTTAGTGCCTTCCGTAGTTTGAATCTTTTATTTAGCTGGCAGTAGTGGCGCTCGCTGTATTGCAGTAGCTTGAGTAACGAAGATTTTTGTGAGGTAAGTGATTTGTGAAACGAATAGGTTAATGTTAGTTAGGGCCATTCTCTTGTAGGGATTTTTGGAAGTCAGATTGCGTTGCGCTAAAAACTATTGTGTGTCAGTTTATGCACAGTCTTGTATAATTTTTGTAAGGGGACGTTTCAATATTTACGAAGTGTTGAATTTTACAAATAAAAGCAAAATATTTTAAAGGTTATGTGACAGACCTTATGAAAATAACATTAGAAACTATGAAACATAATTTCAAAAAGATGGTATGTATAAGAAACACATCAAGGAAAAATTTAATATCAACACAGATGTTGATAAAATAAAAGAAAATGCTGGAAAACGTGCTTTTGCTAAAATACGACTAAATTCATTAATGGGAAAATGAAGAAAATATAAAAATATTAATAAAATAGAGTATGTTATAGTTTTAAAAGAATTTTATGAACTGCTTTTAGGTAATCGATTAGATAATACATATATAAATTTCATTAATAATAGTATTGTGCACATGAAACACTGTTTCTAAAACTATTGAGTGGAAAATAACAAAGTTATAATTATTTTGTAGCAGTATTCACTACATGAAATGCAAGACTCAGATTTTATTATATGTTAGATAAACTAGGGGAAATTGTTGTATATTTTGATACAGACAGTGTAGCACATATTGATTATGGCGAAAATACTGTGAAAACTGCCTTTATGTTAGGTGAATGAACAGATGAGTTAGGAAATAATAAATGGTTTACAAATTAAGCATCAGCTGGATGAAACAGTTATTATTATGAGAAAAATGACAAAAATAAAGGGCTTAACTTTAAAATATAAAAATGTGCGGAGCTGAATAGCAAATCTATGATATGTTTCACTGAGACTGACATGACAAAAAAGGTATATTTAGAGTACAACCAAGTGATTAGAGATGTAAATACTACAAACAAGATGACAAAGAATGCTCAGATGATAAAAGAATTGTTCTAAATAACTATAATGCAATACCATAATATTTTCAAGATTATTAATAAATCTTTATTCTGTGTAAATGGAGACTACTCAAAATGCTCTACACCATTAGCTATACTAATATCTTCAAAACGATTAGTGAGCTACATGTAATTTTTTTATTATTTACGTAATGTTTATTACTGGTTGAGAATATTTGCATGCTAGATAAGGAGATAAAATACGTTTGGAAGTGAATAATGAATTTAAAATTATTTTGCCAGAGAGATATTTTAAAATATTTAATAATTAGGATCTACGTTTTTTGAACGAATGAATATTGAACAAAGATATGAACAAATTAAGAAAGTTAATACTAATCGTCAAATGGCTATGAGCACTGTGGGACTTAAATTCAGAGGTCATTAGTCCCGCCGGCCGATGTGGCCAAGTGGTTCTAGGCGCTTCAGTCCGTAACCGCGCTGCTGCAACGGTCGCAGGTTCAAATCCTGCCTCAGGCATGGATGTGTGTGATGTCCTTAGGTTAGTTACGTTTAAGTAGTTCCTAGTTCTAGGGAACTGATGACATCAGACGTTAAATCCCATAGTGATTAGAACCATCTGAACCATCATCAGTCCCGTAGAACTTAGAACTACTTAAACCCAACTAACCTAAGGACATCACACACATCCATGTCCAAGGCAGGAATCGAACCTGCGACCATAGCGGTCGCGCGAAACCAGACTGAAGCGCCTAGCACCGCTCGGCCACCCCGCAGGCTTAAAACTAATGATAATGCATTTAATGATTTGGAATTTTTTTATATTATATATTTTTCTAATAAACCATAATGAATAAAATTTAATATATATCAACGATAATCTCGTGTTATAAGACCATGTAACACCATAATCTAAAAATAAATTCTTGTTCACTCAATGTACCCATACAAAATTGGTGTAAGTATTAAGTGGGCACGTTGAGTGCAATAATGGTGTTTTTCAAGCACAAACGTTTTTATCGAATTGTTGAAGAAATTAAGGGTAGCAGTTTTTACACTTAATTTCTTTATTAATTCGTTACAAGGTTGTGTATTGAAAACACTCCTAGTGCACTCAACGTTTACACTTAGTAGTATTGCACTCATTAATCAAATGCGTTTCTGCAATACGCTAATGACCATCATCGACGACGACAATAGAGAGTTACCATCTTTACAATATTTTGCAGAGTCACAGTGCTGTTAATCTTGGTATTGTGGTGTGTGGAGCTATCGTATATAGCTACAGTTGAGCCACAATACGACAGCATAGCAGTATGTCATGGACTTCGTTCATCATCGTCTGTTACTTTTTATAAGACAATATTCTGGTGACATTATTCAACATCTTTTGAAGCTGCATAAAAATTCCAGACAATATTCATTACTGCCAATAATTGGACTACTAATTACTTCTTCTTGTCCTTTTCTGTTATGATGGTGAAGCAGCCTTGGGGCATTATTTAGCAGGTTTAACGAAGGAAATGTAATGTGGAGGGACTGAAGTGTTGCAAAGTAGCTCGGTAGTGAAAGCTGTCTCGTATGGGTTCGGAAGAGGGAAGTCAAAGGAGACGGTGTCCTCACAACAGGTGCACAGGAATGCAGCCTGCATACCATAAAAACTGGACTGTACGATACGTTACAAGGAATCTGTTTCCCACGACAACATCTGAAAGCCAGCTGAAAAACTCAGAGCCATTTCTCATAGTCATGATGTACAGAAACCTTCGCTTAAATCCGAGTTAGATGGTCTGTGATTGGTCCACAGTTATTATTTCGGTAGAAGGCGCGTTTTTCCGCAGGTGTCAAAATACAAGGCTTTTGGTTGGCCAGGTACGGAAATCTGTCATATTGTGGGAGATGACCTCCTTACCAAACAGATGACAAAATCTACGAGAGCAGGAAATTCTTAGACCTGTTTATATAATTATTATTGGTCGGACATCTTAAGGTCTGCTGAAATTGGCCAGCAGGTTTCTTATGCTGGTAGAAACAGGCAAGTTTCAGACAATAAAGTCAGAACACATTTGCCGTAAAATTTCGAAGAGAGCACTTCCTTATACGATGTCATGTAGAACACACTTCATCTTAGACAGTCACAGGCGATTTGTTTCACTTAGAACAGAACACAGAGCCTGAGCTGGACTATGAATTCTCAGCCGCTACTACAGCCACCCTCCGATAAGCACACCGTTTGTGAGTGGTAAGCATGAGCTGTCGATATAACCACTGAAGTGGGGGACACACGAAGTCAGTTAAATTGCATCAGTGACTGATCGTTTTTTTTTTTTAACATGGGCAGTCAGCGAGATGCACGAAATATGCACTACTTCATGTCTACAGGCGTTCATACTTTAAAGCAGTAGCCATTTACACAGTTGTTGGCTGTGTGTGTGACATAATTTCATATTACGCTTTCGCGAGTCCACCCGCTGCGCCAAGTCCTCAGTTCACAATTCCATCCTTTTATCCACTTATTAAATAATTACGAGTTCATCATTTTATCTGTAGTTTCATGGCAAAAAGTAAAATTGCTATAGGGAATACTAGTTTCCTATGTAGTTAAATGAGTTCCATCATTATATGTCTATGTGAGGTGTAGTTCCCATATGCTCATGCTTGATTAGGCCAACACTAATAATTTTCATTCAATAAGATGTTATCAGTTGTACAGAATTGTTCCTCTGAAATTTGCATGATCTTTTGTGGAGCTTTTATTTCAGTGTGTTTGATCAGCTCGGTTATCAGCTCCGTCTCAGTGCCACTCTCCAGGATATCAGGGACCACTTACAATACTTATGGGTTAGGTAGTCTCAGGAGAGGACACGAGGTATTTTTGAGGCCCTTCTCAGCCGAGTTAGTGCACGCATCCAGGTCTGAGAGGAGTGCGCTTGTGCTGCCAACTTTTTTGTGAATTGTACTCGATTTTATAATCGTTGTTGTAACACCACACACCAACTCAACGCTTGATATACCCTTTCCATTCCCCTTCCCTTCTGAATGCTTCATGTTCTCTGTAAGGCATTACAGAAATTTGAGTGGTGCTCGTCGACTATAGAATTAAAGGAGTCAGTCAAATAACTGCGAGTACTGGGTCCGTGGAATGTGGATAAGAATACTATAAGGATTTAGTTGGAGATGAGGCTTATGAAGTGCTTCACGTTATTGGCTGGGTACAAGGCAACAATAGTTTGTATATGGAAGACATCGGAAAACTCATTCACTGACCTTACTGGAATGTTACTTTACTGTGGGATTCACGTAATGTCATACTGAATAGTATACATCCACCTCATAGAAATAAATGCGGTGTTACTGGACGCAAGTTTGAATGTCTGGTGATGAGTGTAACTGGAATGCTGGATAATCTGACGGAAAATACACGAAAAAGAACACCGATGGCCTGCACAATTATCTTTAGAAACTCCTAGAAACTCCTAAAAACAGTTTTCACAGCGGAGATAATATATATTCTTCAGTCCACTATGTAGTGCTCACGTTACAGTCGTTGTTATATAATTACACAGATAACAGGAAACATGTGGGGTATAAATAACTACTCATCCCACGCTCCGTACATGAACGGAATCTTCACATGCAGAATAATAAATAGTAACTTCTTCCATGCACTTCAAACAGATACAGATATATATTTAAGGATACTGCTAAATATTGGAATAGTTCGTATCAGACAGTTCAACAGATGTAGCCGTATACTGTTCCTTATATTTTTTCATCTCAGCTATGCGGCTTTCTAAGAGAAATATACAGGATGTTAGGACCTGGGTCAATAATTCAGTCAAGAGGATAGTGTTTAGGTAAACATCATTATTTACGCAAGCAGTTTTTAACGCAGTTTAGTGCGTCCTATTCAGTAAACGGAATAGTAATCAATCAAGTGACTCCCCCACCACAGTTCAGTCATCACTAGCGTGCCACTAGGCAGGTCCGAACACCGTTTGTTAATATAAGTCCATCAGTAATCCGTTTTAATTTCGCTTTCTCAAGTCAGTAATTTTCTTTTTGGCTCGTTGCACCCATGAGGCAACTGTCAAATTTGTTTGTGCTTATGTAAAACAAAATGCTTGTGGAATGCGGACTTTACTAATTTAGCTTTCATACAAACCTATCAAACCAATCCACTTTCATGTCTATTTACATTTAAAATGGCCTCTTTAACGTCTTCCACAATAATGTTCGCTGCAAATTGTATTACGCCATTCTCAGTCGTTCTCCTCATGTTGCATCGCATACACCACAGCAGTCTATGTTTGACGTCTATCTGAAACGTCTATGAATACACATTCGACTGCTTGCGCTTTCTCGTATAGTAAGCTATTAACTCATTCTACACCTGACTAAATTACTCTCCTAATATCACCATGTCGCTGCAATCACATGTGAGCGAATGGAATACCCAGAGATGAAGTCGCTCGGAACCCGCAGACAGGAAGCAATGCAGGCGGCTGTCCAGGTCGCGTCCCGGCGCTTGTGTGTGTGTGTGTGTGTGTGTGTGTGTGTGTGCTCGTCAGAGGCAGACGTAAAACTTGATTTGGGCGGCGCGGCGGTGGCAGCGGCGGCGGGGGCGGCGTGGGAGGTAGCGCCGAGATTAAGCGCGGGGCGCGGGCCGCAGCTGGCGGCTTCCCACCGCTCACGCACGCAAATTATAATCGCGTCGCCCAAAAACGTGACGGCGAATGAGCGTGCGGTATACGCCGGCCCGTCCCCCTATTTAATGACTGAACGGTTCCAAAACGTATCCATTTGCTTGCTTTGCGCTCCTAAAACAAACGCATTTGCAATTCGTTGAAACATTTACGACCCACGCGCAACTGTTGCTGGAATTAATTAGGACTTAGTGAAATGCGTTCACTGGGTGTCGATTTGTCCGATGTAAGTTAGATGAAGTATTGGTCTTCGCAGGCCACCGTTGATGTAACAATCGCTTCGCAACGCTTACTTCAGGATCTCGTCACTAGTCAGTCACATTTCCATGACTGTCACATTTCCGTTATCTGGGTGACAGTTTCATTCAAGAAGGATTAATAAAGTAATAACTAAATAAAGTTAAGTGAAAGAACTCACATTTATATTGCGTAGTAAGTATCTCAAAATTGGTCCTATTTGTGATGGAATATACGTACTATTTGGTAAACGAACTTCCTATAGTCAAGATGTCATAAATACTAGTATTCCACAGACTCTGCTGTCATCTTCAGCTCTTCACATTTATTTTCAAAAATTTTTGTTAGAATACCTGTTCATTATCAGTTGTAACCACATGCCAAGTTGTCACGTTACTGGCTAAAATGTAGCACATTATGCAAAGGTTTGTCAGAAATGTGCTCCATTTTATCCACTAATATGACAACTTGGTATTAGATTCCAACCCACAATGAACCCGTTTTGTAACAAAAATTTTGAAAAACATTGTTGAAGACCCGAATCTGACAGAAATGTCTGTCAAAATCAGTTGTTGAAAATAAAGAAATATTTATGAATTCTTGTCTATAGAAAGTCTTTTACCAAGTAAAACAGAGCACTCCCTCTCACTTCTTCTCACCGAGCGAGATGGCGCGGTAGTTAACACAGTGGACTCCCATTCGGGTGGACGACGGTTGAAACCCGCTTTCGGCCATCCTGATTTAAGTTTCCCGAGATGTCCCTAAATCGCTTGAAGCAAATGTCGGGTTGATTCCTGTGTAAGAATATGGCAGATTTCCTTTCGCATCCTTCCCTAATCCATTTGGACCGATGAAACCTCGCTGTTTTGGTCCCTCCCGCGAACCAACCAACCAACGTCACTTCTCAACATGAGAAATATTAAAGTGCGTACTACTGTCAAGAACATTTTGAAGGTAACAATCATGGTTTTCATTTTCAGAATGGGTGACTCTGTCATTAAAACCCACACCTTAACAATGAAAGGGTGAATAATTGAATTCCAGCAGGAGTGGAGGATATTATGAAGACTTTAAAGAAAAGAAACTGCTCACTTTAGTAACCAACTAAACAGATGAGCAAAAACAATACGACCAACTGCTTAGCAGTGTGTTGGTCCACCCTAGGAATGCAATATAACAGAAACGTAGCGTAGCCTTTCTGGAAGTATGTGATACCAGATATCTATGCACACGTCACGCAATTCCCATAAGTCACAATCCAGTGATCTGTAGGCGCTGCGGAGCGGTGAAAGTTCCGAGCAGCGGTTTACCCGGATGACGGCGGATCAGAACACGACCATGCACGTGGATTACAAGGAACGCGATTAATTCGACGTACAGCTCAATCTCTATGATCCCTTCCGTACTGCAATCGTAGCTGACGATGCCATTGGGTTAACGTGTCAACACCCATGACTCATCTGCTGCAGAGCCCCATCTTCGAGAGTGTGCGCAGAGCAGTGTACGCTGACACGCTTGTGCCTGAAACAGCATTCTACTCTGTGTTCAGATCTGTCACCGAGAACCTCACAGCCTATCCTTCTTGACAGACGTTCTGGGATGAAGAGCGGATGTCCTACATCTTCTATCGTACACGTTGTTTCACTGCCCGTGAATCATTTTCCATAGGTGCCCACGACAGTAGCACGTGAAGTGCCGACCAGCTTCGTAATATCAGAGTAGTTCATTCCCAGGCACCAGGATATAACAATTCGCCCTTTATCAGTGTCGCTTGTATCAATGGATTTTCCCATTTGCTCCCCTGACTGTTGCTACAGCAAATTATGACTCTTACATCACTGCTACAATGGGTAGCAGCTATTATGTTTTAGCTCATCGACGTGTGTGCCGAAGGGTAGCAAGATTTGTTAAGTTCACTGATTTTCAGGATCAGTCTTGCATCTTTGGAGTCAGATGTACACGGTGGCACAGATAAAAGTAGCCAGCCTCCCTCTGGAATTTTTTTCGACTTCTGAAATAGAGTAAAAAAACCATGTTTCTTAGGGAAATGAGTGCTTTTGCTTTAATTAATTATTTAGTTATGAGGCATAAAGGAAACGAGAAACATCACTTTTCAGTATTTACAGGTTCCAGTAAGAGACATATTTTGAAATATGGCTTATAGCGCGTAAATATATTAGCACAGAATTCAGCTTAGTGAAGAAAATTAAAATAAATGTGCTCATTTTTTATAAATTCATTCAATCTGGAAGAAAATTCGCTTTATTAAAAGGAACACCCTGATTTTCAGCAATATGCTTATCTGAAGCAAAGGTACCGCAGTTTATTTGTTCGTTTGCCCATTGAGTCTATTTGACTTGAAGCTGATACAGAAAGAGAATGAGACAAAAATAAGATACATTACTGAATACATAATATAAATCTTGTCCAAAATGTATGAATTTGTATGGTTGATTATTTTCAAAGCAATGGTATCACAGGTTCACGTAACTGCATTTTCTCCAGATAAACGTTAAGTTCCCTTTTCAAGTAACTATCAGACGTACTAAAACTAAGATCTTCATATGAAACTTTCATTTACCTTACCTGAAAAATACATTAGAACCGCCAGTTCCGAGCATGTAAGGACGCGAGAAAGGAGGCACGTTATTACGCTCTGTATTAGAGTTCAAACGTAGCAAAGAGCCAATTTTTCCTGTATCTTTCAAGACGGTAAAGGCTTCGGGAATAGAACATACATCCACACCAAAAAGTTTTGGCACACGTGCGTATTTGTGGTTGCAAACGCCACATCTTCCAGAATTTGAAACACGATCATCTGCTAGCATGAGTTTCTTAGAAGTAGATACCTTAGGGGTTGCGAAGCAACTCAAATCGCTTGATACAGGCAAGTCTTCTGGTCCAGATTGTATACCGATTAGGTTCCTTTCAGATTACGCTGATACTATAGCTCCCTACTTAGCACTCATATACAACCGCTCGCTCACCGATAGATCTGTACCTACAGATTGGAAAATTGCGCAGGTCGCACCAGTGTTCAAGAAGGGTAGCAGGAGTAATCCATTTAACTACAGACCTATATCATTGACGTCGGTTTGCAGTAGGGTTTTGGAGCATATACTGTATTCAAACATTATGAATCACCTCGAAGGAAACGATCTATTGACACGTAATCAGCATGGCTTTAGAAAACATCGCTCTTGTGCAACGCAGCTAGCTCTTTATTCCCACGAAGTAACGGCCACTATCGACAGGGGATCTCAAGTTGATTCCGTATTTCTAGATTTCCGGAAAGCTTTTGACACCGTTCCTCACAAGCGACTTCTAATGAAGCTGCGGAGCTATGGGGTATCGTCTCAGTTGTGCGACTGGGTTCGTGATTTCCTGTCAGGAAGGTCGCAGTTCGTAGTAATAGACGGCAAATAATCGAGTAAAACTGAAGTGATATCAGGTGTTCCCCAGGGAAGCGTCCCGGGACCTCTACTGTTCCTGATGTATATAAATGACCTGGGTGACAATATGAGCAGTTCTCTTAGACTGTTCGCAGATGATGCTGTAATTTACCATCTAGTAAGGTCATCCGAAGACCAGTATCAGTTGCAAAGCGATTTAGAAAAGATTGCTGTATGGTGTGTCAGGTGGCACTTGACGCTAAATAACGAAAAGTGTGAGATGATCCACATGAGTTCCAAAAGAAATCCGTTGGAATTCGATTACTCGATAAATAGTACAATTCTCAAGGCTGTCAATTCAACTAAGTACCTGGGTGTTAAAATTACGAACAACTTCAGTTGGAAGGACCACATAGATAATATTGCCGGGAAGGCGAGCCAAAGGTTGCGTTTCATTGCCAGGACACTTAGAAGATGCAACAAGTCCACTAAAGAGACAGCTTACACTACACTCGCTCGTCCTCTGTTAGAATATTGCTGCGCGGTGTGGGATCCTTACCAGGTGGGATTGACGGAGGACATCGAAAGGGTGCAAAAAAGGGCAGCTCGTTTTGTATTATCACGTTATAGGGGAGAGAGTGTGGCAGATATGATACACGAGTTGGGATGGAAGTCATTACAGCATAGACGTTTTTCGTCGCGGCGAGAGTTTTTTACGAAATTTCAGTCACCAACTTTCTCTTCCGAATGCAAAAATATTTTGTTGAGCCCAACCTACATAGGTAGGAATGATCATCAAAATAAAATAAGAGAAATCAGAGCTCGAACAGAAAGGTTTAGGTGTTCGTTTTTCCCGCTCGCTGTTCGGGAATGGAATAGTAGAGAGATAGTATGATTGTGGTTCGATGAACCCTCTGCCAAGCAGTTAAATGTGAATTGCAGAGTAGTCATGTAGATGTAGATGTACACAGCACATGTACAGTCTTAGACATAACAGCTGACCGCCGGCCGGCCGCCACAGAGACTAAGTCCGAGTCGTTCACTTAAGGTGGACAATAAAAATGACCGCCCCTGATAACTGTAAATCCGGCCATCTGCACAATATGGCAACACTGTCACATGCAGAGGTGCTAGAAGGAAGTGTTATCTACTTCCAAATGTTCTCGGATTGTGTGAGTCCTTGGTATAGTGGTAATAGTCGTGCGTTCTAAACTTATAGTTGCCTGTTCGCGTCCACCATTTTTTTGTTTTTTTTTTTTTGTTTTACCGCATTTCGTTCCTCGTTTAAAGTTATGAGTAAGTTTGAACATCGAAGATAATTCGCTTCACATTCTACCCACCAGCAATAACATGTACTTCCAGAAACAATTCCGCAGGGCGGATCATGGCTGCGTCACGGTCATAACAGCTTACGCTCGATTGTTTTCTCGCGCCACCCGCCGCCTGAAATCCGGCGCCGCCCATGTGAACGCGACGCGACGCTGTCAGTTTGCGTACCAACTGTCATTTTCGGATTTGACGTTCTAGTTATCACCTTGCAGTTAAGCATTGGATTTTGCATACTTGAAAATCATGAACTACAGTTAAGCATTGTAAAATTGAGTCGCAAGTGGAAAAAGTGTAACATCTGCAACACAATATTTACTTTTGGTGTAACAGAGGGGTGAATGCAGAGGAGGCAGCTAGAAAGATTTGAACTATGTGATCTAATGGTTCTTTATTTACGTGACCATTATGGCACTTCAACCCCAGTTCTCGATACCAGTAATATCGTACTACTTTTCTCTGAAGTAACAGACATATTTTTGTGACAATATTCACATTTGGTTTTACTAATATGTAGGTACTCCGGTGTATCGATATATTACAGTGATATGGTTTTGTGTGTATTCATTTCCGTGAGACTATCATAATCTGTGACTTACTTGTAACCGTTTTGGCGCGAATGCGCACAGAGCGGTTTTTGTTTCACTTTCTAGAAGTTAAGTTGCTATTTCCCTATGTAAAAGAACAGTCAAGTCTTGTGTTTGTGTAATGTGGAAATTAAATATATGAAGATTGATGTAAAACTGTTTTCTTGATGATGTGCTATTAAGAAGGAGTATATGTAAATTTTCAAGAAGTTTAATAAAAATGTGGATCGTGAACACCAAGTCAAAATTTATTTCTATCATACCATTGTTCTGATCTGGGATTGTTTGATCATTAAGAATTTCTTAAAAACGCATTTGTTAGGTCTTCAAATATTGCTAATATACAAATAAGGACCTACTAGCAGTCAAAGTGGAATCATACTAGAATCAACAAGATGAGCTATAACAACTTAGACGAAATCAATGTCGGAATCCATTCAAGATAAGTAAGAAAAATAACGACTTTTTTACAGTGACTTCATTATTTCCATTCTGACAATACCATCCATAGTGAATAACAATGTTGTTGCCCGATAAAGCGAACATATGCTGCGTGAGCAACATTATTAATCTGATTTCTAACCTACCTTGCCAATGGTGGTATTGTTAGAGTGTGTGTAAGGTGTCAGGCAAATCCAACAACTTCCATGAAAACCCTGACATGATAAGCAAATCGAGCAGTCTGTCACAGAGCTCCGAATAAATCGTGACATTAAATTAACCAAAGTAATATGAGTAACGAGTGAGCAAATGGAATACCACAGACTAACACAAGAATGCCTAAATGCATGTCATACCTTCTCACCGTGAGTCAGACGCAATTCCGAAGGGAGAAACGAGAACAGAAGCCGAGAGCAGAACCGTGTTAAGCCAGAATGCCCTACGATACGGGACGGACATCCACGTCGCCAGCCAACCACCAGGTCAACCCCCCAGCCCATGTTAAAAGCTAGAGCCCTCCAGAAGAACAGTACAGATCTTACGATAAATATTAAAAGGGCCACACCAGCTGCAAGTTTTTGTGTGAGACTTTTTCGCGTCTCTGTTACGTTGCAAACTTTAAAAACATTGCCCCACCACGAAAAGTATAACGTTTCTCATTGGATAGACAGAATTTTTGTAGGCGGAGTTTAATGTTAACATTGAGACCTTGATTGGTGAGATGAAAACAAAGCCAGACAGTTTTTTTTTAAACCAACTTCGGTCAGTTGTAGTAAGGAGAAGTTAGGAAAGAAGTAGCTTCCGAGACGGCGAGCTGTAGGGAGCTGCGCCGGCCGTCGCCCCCTGACGAACACCGACAAGGTAATGAACGCACGCGATGCCGCATTTTTGAGCGCAGAAGGCTTCACTCAGAACTGCAGAAGTCTCATCTGTTACATCCCATTTTTACGTAATACTAGTGTCGATCTTCATGACATTCACATTTGCTACGTAAGTTAAATTCTGAAACGCGATGATTTTTCTGTTATATAGTTATTGAGAAGCCACATCAGCCACTGTAATTTACGACAAGTTAGATAAGTAATTAAATATAATTGAGGGTCACTGTAGACCATTTTGATAGTTTTCTCTTTTGTGAAACTTAACTTAAACCTAGATTATAGATGTGATATGGCATAGGTTATCCTTTGATCCATTGTAGAACTGGGAAACCCATTCAGGGAATATTCGTTCTTATTTGAACGCAGTTGGTTTTTATCATCCTGTATTAAAACATTTCCTTTTATCAATAGTGCAATTTATAAACAAAGTTTTGTGAGTAGAATAAAATTTCCAATGGTATACTTAACTGCTTTCTCGACGTTGTTTTACCAGCTACCTAAAAATAGGAAAGCCTTGAACCCCTTCCACTAAATTTAGTTAGTATGTAGATTCTTTTACAGGGAGTGCAGTGGAGATGACGCTGAAATCATTAAGTATTAGGTTATATCATCGCTAGTCTCACTGAACTCTTTTGACCTCTGCATGTCATGTGTGGTCTGGCGTCTCCTTACCAGCAACAGGTCCCAGGTTCAAACTAGTCAATTCCCTAAAAAAATACGCTCAGAGCGTCGTTGCGCGAAAGTGGTAGGGAGACACGACATAGAACAACAGACATCATGCAGAATGTTAGATGTGGAGTGAGTGATTTTGGGAAAAATACGCCAGAAAAAGATATTCTTGTTTCAACAAACATTGTTCTGGCATGAATGATCTTCCACATTAAGGAAGTCTCGACCACTGATGTATGTGATGGATTACCATTTAACCATAATGCGACACTTCCATTCAACAGGCAAAGTCAAGAGGTCTGGTGTAGGAGCACTCCATGCTCTAATTCGAAACAATATAAATCAACGGCGTGACTATTATTTAACGTCATCAGGTGGCTTATTGAGCATTCCTGTGCATTACTCTTACTGGTCACGTATTATGATGATTTTATCATTAACTTGCTAAGAAGAAATGAAAGGCTGAGCCCCACTAAAAGACGTAAACTCGACAAAACAGTAGTGTGAACATAATATTTTACGTCTGATAGCTACAAAAGGGTGTTTTGGACTACGAATTCTGTCCCAAGGGGTGTGTGCATCACAGCTGGAATTTGTTGCCAACAATTGAGCCACCTTTTCGACGCAGTGTAAGAAAATCGAGCAACAAAACTACATCACCTGTGCTGCTGCATGATAACGCATCTCTGTTGATTTGAGAAACAAAACTGTCCAGGAGATTGATAGGATAGTCGTCTTTGAGGCACTTGTATTGATAGGGAAGTCCTCTCTCAAGCACTTGTCCCTCTCGACATATACTCGTAAAATTACACTTTTCCCGTTATAGATAGATCATCCGTCAAGGCAATTCATTTCCAGACGAAAATACTCTTCAAACTACACTGGTTTAACGACATCGTTAGAACCAGTCGGTTTCTACGGGCGTAGAATTTATAAACAACTTTAGCATTGTCAGATTGTTCTAGATATCGTGAAAGAAAATTCTGCTGCTGATTATGTTGTCCTTGATGATTACTGTTGCGTTCAGTAAACTAATGGAAAACGCAATTAAAATATTCACTGTACTAATACAAATTAAATTCAGCTTACTAAGGAAACATAACGATGGCAGTCTATCTTAATAAAGCATCTGTATCTGTGAGACGATTGATTCTATTTTAACACGAATTGGTAGGATATTACCCACTTTTGAGTTCCAAAAGATCTGTATTTACTTCATTTCCTGTATCATTCTCAAGTATTATGAAAATGTGGCAGTTCATAGATCAAATTACGTATTCACAACAACAACAAAAATGTCCGCAGAAAACCAAAGTGGCGTTATGAATTTCACAGTACTGTAAGGTTTTCGCTTTGACAGTAAGGGTTACTAAAAGTAGCAAGGAGAATTTAGCTCTAGCGTTGTCTTACGATTCCCTTATTGAACTTATATCTGCCTGCTTGTAGCTCTGCTACAAAAGAACTAAAAATCCGGCGTTCAGCGAGTCTCGAAAGGCGAGCAAAACAACTGTGCATGTAACAGGCAAGCACGTTACCTAAGAGATAGCGAACAGGTGCGTTGTATTTGTCGTACTTATTGAATCAGTGGTCACTATGGCAGATAAATCGCAACATAAGAGACCAGAGTAGTTGTATTTCCTGTGTCTAACGACATTCGTTGACTCAAAAGCACTAACTGATATCCTTATGTCACATGTAAAGAGAAAATCACTCGCAGTATTCGATTGAGATATGACACGATAATCTCAAGTGAATTTAACAGGACAGTTCGGTGCCATGAAGGAAGTAACTCGTCGGTCACAGAGTTGCCAAACATATTCTGTCTCTGGTGCCAAGTTTCAGTTATACTGACAGTAAGGATGCCAGCTGATGTGTTCCATGAGTGACCTCGGAAGTGACTATAGCTTCGTCTCAAAGCTGCGCGTGGCAAGGGCCTCATTGTATGTTAATGAGTCTTATTCGCATTTCTGTAACTAGGTTTACGTGCTAGGGTGCAATTACTTGTAATGCATCGACGCACTGAATGCCGACTAAATGTCATAAATTAATAACTGCGACTATTAGTTGTGTTTTACTGTCTTAATTGGATCGAAACCTTGAAAGCGTATTCACCAGACACGATTCACGATTTTGGAGCCTCTCCAGTGGTTGAGTTGGCAATGTATCTTATCTGTACAATATTGTTATTGAAATGACTGTCATTGGCACATCCGCCAGAAGACATGCATCGCTTGGCTTACTGTTGTCAGCTTTTCTGACGGAAATTGTGCCTTTGATCGAAGCGTGAAGACTTAAGATGAATTCTAACATTCCATATGGCGAAAATTCGATGTTTCTATTCTTCCAGCTCTAACATTCGAAAAACAGTTACAATAAGCGGCAGAAGAGCACCTGTGAACCAAAAATTAATAATGCAGTCATAATTAATGGAATATGACAAATTCCATCTGTCATCTGATAATTGTGAGAAACTACTTTTTTCATCTGCACAGCACCACAGTATGAACTTAAGGGTTTCATAGGACTCCTATACTTAATTTCGTTGTGATCGTTTTCAATGACAGTAGGGGAGGAGCAAAACCATGTGACTTTAAACATACTTTTCCAGCGGGATTTGAATCCTTGGCTACAGTGGCAGTAGCACGTCCAGTGAGGCACCAAGAATGAGAGCAATCACTCATTGCTATAGTATAGGCTAGGGCAGAAAGAAGCAGTTTCCGACAAAGTAAACGATGAGAGACACTGTCGCTGTCACTTATGAAACAGTAATTGTTGAAAAAATGGTTCAAATGGCTCTGAGCTCCATGGGGCTCAACTGCTGAGGTCATAAGTACCCTAGAACTTAGAACTGCTTAAACATAACTAACCTTAGGACGTCACACACATTCATGCCCGAGGCAGGATTCGAACCTGCGACCGTAGCGGTCGCGCGGTTCCAGAGTATAGCGCCTAGAGCCGCTCGGCCACTCCAGCCGGCTGGAATTGTTCAGAAAATTACAACCATATATAGTGAAATGAGCTACAGTTCAGCACTATCACTGAGTTGCCAAACATTTTCCGAATAGCACTTAAGATAAAAATGTGTGTGTGTGTGTGTGTGTGTGTGTGTGTGTGTGTGTGTTTGTGTGTGTATGTGTGTTCTTTCTGACATTTCCTAAAGAACAGACACTACGAATCGAAACCGACAGCTTTGTTAATCAATTAAATATCGAAGGACAGATGTCCAGGCTTTCATGGACGTTCAGAATAGAACAACGGCGTTAGATGAAAGTTTGTGCCTGACCAGGTGTGAACCCGGATTTGTAGTGCCTTTTCTGTCGGACATGTCCGAAAGAGCAGACACCACACATACATCCATATTCAGGGTGTTTCGGGAGGAATAGTAGATAATTTTAACAGGTGGTAGTACAAACGAATTTCATAAAAAATTACATATAAATGTGCCCATGTTTTATTGAGTACAGAGATACATCTGTTAGTACGTAATCCTAACAAACTCAAAGCAAAAACAAATGAGGAAGTTAAAAGTTGATTTTCAAAAATTTCCCCACCAACTTCAATAAGGGTTTGACTTCTGTTGATAACACCAGGTGTAGCTCTTCTGAGGTCGTCTTTGCGTTCTTTTATGAGGGATGGACTATTCATAATCCGAACGATCAAATCGTCTCATTGGTTTACTTTTTCTTTTTAGACTTCGCGTTTAACCATCCCCGTAGGCAAAAATCCAAAGCGATAAGGTCCGGGGACCTTGAAGGCCAAGAAAAGTGCCCATATCTACTGATCCATCTTCCGGGAAACGTTAGGTTTTGATAATGTGTCACCTGACTACTGGAATGTGCAGGAGCCCCGTCATGCTGGAGGAACATACGCATTCCTTTAGCCAAATGAACCTCTTCCACTAACGCTGGGAGCTCTTTTTCAAGGCAGTGTAGACAACTGGATCCTGTAAGGACCAACATACGAAACGAAAATGCATTGAATCCGGCTATATGTACGCAATAAAAATAGGACACCTGTTATATGGCATTTTCCCTGGAATTTGTCTATACTACCAACTCCTACAATATTTACTATTTCTCCTGCAACATCCTGTATAATTATTTGGGTCTAGATGTGTCATCGAAAGTTTTCAGTGCTGGACTCACCTCATCGGCCGACCCCTCGCGGGATACCACGCATGTGGTATGCAGCAAAGATGGGAATTCGCGTCTGACGAGGAGCGTGTGTAGATAGGTGTTGCAGAGAGGTTGGCTGCTGTCTCGCGACAGTGCTCACCGTCGGAGGTTCGAGTCCTCCCTCCAGCATGAGTGTGTTTGTTGTCCATAGCGTAAGTTAGTTTAAGTTAGATTAAGTAGTGTGTAAGCTTAGGGATCGATGACCTAAGCAGGTTGGTCCCATAAGACATTACCACAAATTTACAAAATTTTAAATCCAAATTACTACATCTAGGTTCTTACAATAGTGCAATAGGTGTGCACTGGTTAGATGTAACTGAAGATAGACCCCAACTCGGATTGTGGGTAAGCGCGAATCCCAAGCGCATGGTTACGGACAATTTGGAGCGGATACTTAATGTCATCGGAACCTTGTTGAAGGACCATGACATGCGATCGTTAGACCGACTGCACAAAGTTTAGCTTATAAATACAAACATACTTAGAAAAATATATTACGTCGGAGCAGTCTTACCGATACTGCAGGTCACCGCACATAAAATATTAGCTGTAGCGTCTTGGTATGTGTGGAAACAAAATATCTTCAAAGTATCCTTCCACACGGTGAGTTTATAGAGGCGAAACGGAGGACATGGAATTAAAGACATGCTTTTAAACTAATACATGCCACTAAGACAACTTTCACCAACACAAACCAACACTAGAACCGTCTTTGATTATATTACCAGATATCGTCTTCACAACCCAATTCCGGTAAATTAACCTACTAAAAAGTGGATGAACGTTTGGAAAAATGTCAACAATAAAATTTTACCAACTAGAGTCAGTGTCGTATGGCACGACGTTCAAAACGAAACTATACCCACAGCGGAACGATTATGGAAAATCAAATTGATACCATCTCCATACTGCGGCAAATGTCGGCTTGTAGAAACTGTAGCGCACATCTTCTTGTGTGAAAATAGAATCAGAATTTGGAACTGAACTAGGAAGAAATTAGCACTATCAACAGAACCGCAGAAAGTCGTATACCGATAACTGAAGCTTTACAACCCGACTGGAAATGTTACCCGTCCGCAAAGAACAACAGTTATTCGTGGTACGGTTTGTCTTTTACGTCTTAACAAACAAAACTTCCAACTTAGAAGAGTACATGTTTTATATTGCAGAAGAACATTTTAAGCTGAAGAAGAATAACAAATATAAGGAACTGTTTCAAAATTTTTTTATCTATTGCTTTATGTGGGCTACAAAGAGGTGGACAGTTTTGTTGATTAGAAGCAGAACATTATTCTTTCACTTTCTTTATTCCGGGAATCGTCTTTTTCATTGGTTCTAAAATCATAACTGTTCTAATTTGGTAAAACCCCTCCTGCTAAGAAATTTCTGTCATTTGTTGAAAAATATATGGCTTCCTTACAGACCTCATATGCATCCAGTGCATAATAACTTAAATTATGAATATATCTCTGAATGAATATTTATTATGTATTTTTCCGTCACCCTTTTCACCGTTATAAGTTATGTTCTACGAGGAAGGCACGCCATTGGAGGCGGCAATTTGTAATTTATTTTACCTTAATTACTGCTTTAATATTGTTCTACAATTTAAGGCATATAAGGGAAAAAATGGAATACATGGGAATAATGCTGCTACTCAGTAACATATATGGGGGAGGCATTGAGGCCAGGCATCTTATCTCCGACCCCTGCCCTCTTTGCCTCCGCCTACCTGGTGCTGAAAGTCTTCTCAAACTTTTAAAAAAAGTAGTGCACTGGTCAGCACGTCGGTCTAGTAAGCAGGAGGTCCAGGTTCGAAGCACAGTCGGTCACAAATTTTCATCTGCTGTCGTTGTTGTATTTCAACGCGCTGTGACAGTGTGGACGTCTGTCCTTCTGTATTTAAGATGCAATTTCTTTTTGATGCGAAATAAAGAGAAGCGACGGCGCCACAACACTATGGTTCCAATGGCTCTGAGCACTTTGGGACATAACTTCTGAGGTCATCAGTCCCCTAGAACTTGGAACTACTTAAACCTAACTAAGTTGAGGACATCACACACTTCCATGGCCGAGGCAGGATTCCAACCTGCGACCGTAGCGGTTGCGCGGTTCCAGACTGTAGCGCCACAATAAGCAGTTTGACAACAACACCACCACAATTGCTGACAACCTGTACCATTATCATCACACAGTTGTAACTCGCTGTGATTACAAGTTGCTGATGTTTGTCAAGAGCCCGCATCTCGTGGTCGTGCGGTAGCGTTCTCGCTTCCCACGACCGGGTTCCCGGGTTCGATTCCCGGCGGGGTCAGGGTTTTTCTCTGCCTCGTGATGGCTGGGGGTTGTGTGATGCCCTTAGGTTAGTTAGGTTTAAGTAGTTCTAAGTTCTAGGGGACTGATGACCATAGATGTTAAGTCCCATAGTGCTCAGAGCCATTTGACCCATGTACTGTTTGTCAAGAATAGCGGAAAGCGCCTATGAAGTTCCCTTTGCATTACGCCTAGGACGGAGAGAATCCTAAATAACAATAATAGGTCACCCTGCGAAGTCTCAAGTTTTTGCAGTTTGATATTAATAGCAGTTCCCGGTGGTTTCACACTAACGGGTTCTTTTGACTATCGGAATACTCAAATGGGAATTATCAAAGGGTAATTGCTAGAACGCTCAACTACCTTAATAACACCTGACTCTGGTCTGTTTACGACTCGGAAAGCGACGTTAATTTGACGTTTCCGTCCATCCCCTGACGTCGTACTGAATGAAGTCTGAAGAGCACGCACAGTTGTCTTGCCTGCCGCATGGATTCTGTGGCAGTTGGTAGTTCAAATGGTTCAAATGGCTCTGAGCACTATGGGACTCAACTCTTGTGGTCATCAGTCCACTAGCACTTAGAACTACTTAAACCTAACTAACGTAAGGACGTCACACACACCCATGCCCGAGGCAGGATTCGAACCTGCGACCGTAGCAGCAGTGCGGCGCCGAACTGGAGCGCCTAAACCGCACGGCCACCGCGGCCGGCAGTTGGCAGTCATTGCTGAATACAGACATGTGCAAATATCCTCACTGCTCTAGGGGAACTCGTCTTTGTTGCATTTCTTCCATATGGTAATTAGCACAATAACATAAGGCTTATTCTGCTGAAGAATTTGATGCCCACAAGTCCTTAAATACGAATCTCCTAGCGGGAGTAATTCATGAAAGGGAACAGACTGTTGGACTAAAGAACAGACAGCCCCCTGCATTTTGCGTTCCCGATAGCGCCAACGATGGGAATCATGTGTCATATTATGCTTCATAACCGTAAACTGTTTATTTTTTCACTTCATACTAAAACATAAGCTATGATATGAGAAGAGAAAATTACTTATGTGCTTCTCAGGAACTTCAGTTTTTCGTGTTTATTTTCCCACTTCACACTAAAACAAGGGCATTAATATGTGAAGAGGAAATGAAATATACGCTTCGAAGACATAATATTTCCTTGTGTGCTACTACTGCGTACATGAAAGCCCTACAGTTAATTTTTCTATGTTGGATAAATTTTGATATCACCTCACATTCCTTCGTGAGAAGGTTCCTATTTTCTTGGGATTCAAATAGAGTGGACATTTAATCCCTGATTACAGTTGTGATGACTAATGATATGATACCCGTTGCAATTGCTTCATGGCACCTGTGAGTAGAGTCTCACATTGGTTACTATAAGAACACGCAGGCAGTGATGTCCGCTCACTGCAGTTAGAGCCAAGGTGATTTCTTTCTGTTTATGGCGAATTGTCTTTTACAGTGTCAACGCTCAGCCAACATAAACAAACCGTGGCGGCACTGGGCATTGCTAATCGCTGCACTTGTCCCGAGCCTCGACAACAAGAGCGTACTGTGTAAGCTAACGATACTGTGGAGTTAATACATCTTACTTACTTAACGTGATATACAGGACGTGGGTTGGGTAAAAATTCAGTTTGTAACTTCCCATCGCATTAAAATACTTTACAGTCATATTTGATGCAATATTTATTGCTGGTTGTCTCTCTAATCGCACATCGCATTAAAATACTTTAAGTCATATTTGACGCAATATTTATTGTTGGTAGGCTCCCTAATGTAAATAGTATTGATTCAGATTGTGCGTGAACAAGAAAACACACACACCCACAAACAGTAATTGATTCCAGTGAGGGTGACAACTACTGTGTGTTGAACAACACTTGCACCAGTCAATTCCTCAGTTGGCGTCAAGTGGATGAGATTTTTCAAGTACCTTGCAGTGCAAGAATTCTAATGAGGGTCTGAAAGTAAATAGACTTGTATGCTAAAGAGCTGCGGCAAAGCAAACCTTGACCGATTATCAGATAATCGTCCACATGTGTTTTAGTAACCAACTCACCCACCATCATTACGTAAGATTTCTCGAATGTGTAAGGGCACTGATTTCATTAAGTCGCCGATTGTATAGCTTGATGGTTTACTGGCCACCATAAGTTTTCTATATTCGTCCAAAGGTCACTTGCTTTGTAGGTCCACATGGCATTGATCTTGTTACCTCTTCCTACATATTCTCTATCGGATAGATGTTCAGTGATCGTGGAACAAACGGCAACAGCTTTATCCTCTCTTGGCCCTGAATCCAATCTTGCACTGCTCTGGTATGATGGATGAGGCTCTGCTCCTGTAAATAAACTGTTATCTTATTACTTGATATATTTATTTTTAAATAACGTATTTGTAATAAGCACATTCTGTTATTATTTTCCATAGTGTTTAAGATTTCAGGCCCTGTCACAGGTAAGTGATCTGGATTCAACAGTCCGATTAAGAAAGTGGTTTACCCAGTCTATCATATGATGAGAGTCGTAGTCGGATATCCACATTAAGACTGACTGGCTGAATCCGATTAGAACGATCTCGTATCGAAATAAAAATTACAGAAATCGGATAATTTCAACGTCTGTGTTACAACAATACTGCGCACATAAATTCCTTTGATGGTCTAACAGGTAGCAACTGTATAAGAAAAAGTGAGAAATATGTCTTGTAGCAGCAATGTAACGTAATTATAATTCATATTTATGCGTTGGAAATATTGAATCGAACAACACACATCAATTTCAGTGGTTGGAAGATTTTCTGATGATTTCATAGTGATAATAAAATAATAATAATAATAACAATAATAATAATAATAATGATCCCGTGTGGCAGATAGGGGAAAGCCTCCCCCATATAGGTGGTACCGAGGAAATCTAATACTTGTGGTGAACCAAATACTAACACAATCCTGAACGGCTACTCAATCCGATGAACTCAAAATCCAGACACGTCTGAGTGAAAATCACCGCTACTCTGGTCACCATCTGTTAGCTCGAAGAGCCCGGCTGAAAATATTTGCTTTCAAAGGCTTCGATACCCCCTGATCCTGTCCGGTCCTGGTATCACCCAGTCCAAACCAATGAAACACACGAAAACATGAATTGTGCAAGAACATTCAACTTTACCCCAGGGGGTGCACAACCCGCCCGTCGACAGGTGGTAGCTGGATTTTCGGATTCTGGGGAGTCCAGGCTAGCACGGTAGAGAATATCGGAGATCTCTGGTACATTTCCCTACAACCATAAAAGAAGCATTTGAAAACTAAACATCGATACATTGATCCAAACACGAAAACTATATAATCTCACCTAATAAATCGACGGACAAAAAAACTCTCGTCCTTGCTCTTCAAGAACCACGACAAACTGACAATGAAACCTTGCGTTACGGAAACCATTGCATCTTCAAGAGCGAAATTCAACCAAAGGTAGTGAAATGCGCACCAATCTTCGGCATGGCATTTCTCGAACACACATCTATCATTAACTCTATCAAAGAAATCACACCCATCAACAATCGACTTATGACTACGCTCATTCAGAGCCCCAGTAAAAAGTATACACTCATCAATGCACATCCACCCAACAATATCAAAATTAAGAAAAACAACGAATATTTCGAAAAATTCTTGAACACACTCGAAAAACTATAAGCAAAATTAACCAAGATGATGTGAAAACACTCTATTTGGGCAGAAAATACCTATAGAAAAATCATTGGTACAAATTCAACACACCGAAACACTTACAAAAACGGCACACGTCTGACTGACATTTGCCAACAATTCAACCTCAAAAGGATGTCTACCCACTTTAGGGAATAACCAGTTCCCAGGTAACATGCTTGGCTACCAGGTGCAAGCTCCTTTCGTTCGCCTTTTGAGACTCGCAGATCCCGCGTCCGGCCATCCTGATTTAGGATTTCCGTGATTTACCTAAATCGCTCCAGGCAAATGCCGGGATGGTTCCTTTCCAAGGGCACGGCCGACTTGCTTCCTCTTCCTTCCCGAATCCGATGAGACCGATGACCTCGCTGCCTGATCTGCTTCACCAAAACAACCAACCAGCCAGACTCGCTAAAAGCCGGACTTTTAATTCTCTTGTAGCAGAGCTACAAGTAGGCAGGTACAAACTCAATAAAGGAATCGTAAGACAACGCTCGAGCAAACTTCGTGTTGCTACTTTCAGTAACCCATAGTGTCAGAGCGAAAACCTTACATCACCGCCAAATTCATAATGCCACTTTTGTTTTCTGGCCACATACACTCCTGGAAATGGAAAAAAGAACACATTGACACCGGTGTGTCAGACCCACCATACTTGCTCCGGACACTGCGAGAGGGCTGTACAAGCAATGATCACACGCACGGCACAACGGACACACCAGGAACCGCGGTGTTGGCCATCGAATGGCGCTAGCTGCGCAGCATTTGTGCACCGCCGCCGTCAGTGTCAGCCAGTTTGCCGTGGCATACGGAGCTCCATCGCAGTCTTTAACACTGGTAGCATGCCGCGACAGCGTGGACGTGAACCATATGTGCAGTTGACGGAATTTGAGCGGGGGCGTATAGTGGGCATGCGGGAGGCCGGGTGGACGCACCGCCGATTTGCTCAACACGTGGGGCGTGAGGTCTCCACAGTACATCGAAGTTGTCGCCAGTGGTCGACGGAAGGTGCACCTGCCCGTCGACCTGGGACCGGACCGCAGCGACGCACGGATGCACGCCAAGACCGTAGGATCCTACGCAGTGCCGTAGGGGACCGCACCGCCACTTCCCAGCAAATTAGGGACACTGTTGCTCCTGGGGTATCGGCGAGGACCATTCGCAACCGTCTCCATGAAGCTGGGCTACGGTCCCGCACACCGTTAGGCCGTCTTCCGCTCACGCCCCAACATCGTGCAGCCCGCCTCCAGTGGTGTCACGACAGGCGTGAATGGAGGGACGAATGGAGACGTGTCGTCTTCAGCGATGAGAGTCGCTTCTGCCTTGGTGCCAGTGATGGTCGTATGCGTGTTTGGCGCCGTGTAGGTGAGCGCCACAATCAGGACTGCATACGACCGAGGCACACAGGGCCAACACCCGGCATCATGGTGTGGGGAGCGATCTCCTACACTGGCCGTACACCTCTGGTGATCCTCAGGGGACACTAAATAGTGCACGATACATCCAACCCGTCATCGAACCCATCGTTCTACCATTCCTAGACCGGCAAGGGAACTTGCTGTTCCAACAGGACAATGCACGTCCGCATGTATCCCGTGCCACCCAACGTGCTCTAGAAGGTGTAAGTCAACTACCCTGGCCAGCAAGATCTCCGGATCTGTCCCCCATTGAGCATGTTTGGGACTGGATGAAGCGTCGTCTCACGCGGTCTGCACGTCCTGCACGAACGCTGGTCCAACTGAGGCGCTAGGTGGAAATGGCATGGCAAGCCGTTCCACAGGACTACATCCAGCATCTCTACGATCGTCTCCATATGAGAATAGCAGCCTGCATTGCTGCGAAAGGTGGATATACACTGTACTAGTGCCGACATTGTGCATGCTCTGTTGCCTGTGTCTATGTGCCTGTGGTTCTGTCAGTGTGATCATGTGATGTATCTGACCCCAGGAATGTGTCAATAAAGTTTCCCCTTCTTGGGACAATGAATTCACGGTGTTCTTATTTCAGTTTCCAGGAGTGTATTTTATGTTAATGTGAATACATTGTTTTCTCTGTGAACTGCAACATTTTATAATAGTTGCGAATGATACATGAAATGAAGTAAATACAGACCTTTTCGAAGTCAAAAGTCGGTAATATCCTACTAATTCGTGTTAAAATAGAATAAATCGTCTCGTAGATACTTAATGCTTTATTAAGATAGACTGCCGTCGTGATGCTTCTGTATTAAGCGGAAATTAATTTGTATTAGTACAGTGAATATTTTAATTGCGTTTTCCATTAGTTTACTGAACGCAACAGTAATCATCAAAGACAACATAATCAGCAGCAGAATTTTCCTTCACGATATCTAAAACAATCTGACATTGCTAAAGTTGTTTACGAATTCTACGCCCGTAGAAACCTACTGGTTCTAACGATGTCGTTAAACCAGTGTAGTTTGAAGAGTATTCCGTCTGGAAATGAATTGCCTTGACGGATGATCTATCTATAACGGGAAAGGTATAATTTTACGAGTATATGTCGAGAGGGACAAGTGCTTGAGAGAGGACTTCCCTTTCAATACAAGTGCCTGAGAGACGACTATCCTATCAGTCTCCTGGATAGTTTTGTTTCTCAAATCAACAGAGATGCGTTATCATGCAGCAGCACAGGTGATGTAGTTTTGTAGCTCGATTTTCTTACACTGCGACGGAAAGGTGTCTCAATTGTTGGCAACAAATTCCAGCTGTGATGCACACACCCCTTGCTGTAGAATTCGTAGTCCAAAACACCCTTTTGGAGCTATCAGATGTAAAATATTATGTTCACACTACTCTTTTGTCGAGTTTACGTCTTTTGTTGGGGCTCAGCCTTTCATTTCTTCTTAGGAAGTTAACGATAAAGGCATCATAACACTTCACCAGTAACAATACTGCATAGTAATTCTCAATGAGCGACCTGATGACGTTCAATAATAATCACTCCGATGGTATTTGTTGTATCGAATTAGAGCATTCAGTACTCCTAGACCAGACTTATTAACTTTTTCCTGTTGAATGCAAGTGTCGCATAAAGGTTAAATGGTAATCCATCACATATATAAGTAGTCGAGACGTCCTTAATGTGGAAAGTCATTCATGCCAGAACGATCTTTGTTGAAACAAGAATATCTTTTCTGGCGTATTTTTCCCAAAAGCACTCGCTTGACCAACAGCTCAAATCTTTCTAGCTGCCTCCTCTCCATTCACCCCTCTGTTATACCAGAAGTAAATATTTTGTTGCAGATGTTACACCTTTTTCCAATTGCGACTCAATTTTACAATGATCAGCTGTAGTTCATGATTTTAATGTATGCAAAATCCAATACTTAATTGCAAGATGATAACTAGAACTTCAAATTCGAAAATGACCGTTAATACATACATTGACAGCGTAGCGCCGCGTTCACATGGGCGGCGCCGGATTTCAGGCGGCAGGTGGCGTCTGGTCGGTGGCCGGTAGCCGCTGCAGCGCGAGGAAACGCTGGAGCGTAAGCTGTTATGGTCACAACGAAGCCACGAGCTGTCCTGCGGAATTGTTTCTCGAAGTGCTTGTTATTGCTGGTGGGTAGAGTGTGAAGCGAATTATCTTCGATGGTCAAACTGACACATAACTTTAGACGAGGGCCGAAATGTGGTACATAAAAAAAAAAAAAAAAGAATTTGGTCGCGAACAGGCGACTATAAGTTTACAACGCACAACGATTAGCACTATACCACGGACTCACACAATCCAGGAACATCTCGGAATTAGACACGACTTTCTCCTAACACTTCCGCATCTTAAAATGTTACCAGATTGTGCAGATGACCGGACATATAGTTGCCAGGGGCGGTCAGTTTTATTGTCCACCTTATGTGAACGACTCGGACTTAGTCTCTGTGGCGGCCGGCCGGCGGTCAGTTTTTAGATCTAAGACTGTACGTGCTACCTCGCATACCAGACATTACAATTCTGCCCACAGTGCCTACCATTAACAAAGAAAAGCAGCGTTTAGCGCAAAGATGTATCTCCTCCCCACACAAAAATTATTGGCACAGATCATGGCTTCTCGGTATATTGTTGGGTTTTCAGGTACCGTAACACTGTCTGCTGACGCAATAGACACTGCGTGTTGTTGACGGCTCAGTGGCTAGTATGTTGCTGTACTGCGCGATAGTGGTCAGCATGGGGCCGAAGAAGAAGGAACATTCAGTGGCGTTGCCCGTGAGAGTGATATTGCTCCATTCACAAGAGAAAAGATATCGACAAATGGGAGCAGAGGCGTATGTTAGCTACACCACAGTACGGGCCATCATTCATAAATATAAAGAGACTGGAACCACAGTGAATAAGTGTCGTCCTGGACGTCCAAGAGTGCTTACAAACCGAGAGCGTCAACGTATCATCACACTTGCTGGGAAGGAACCTGCTACAAGTGCAGCAACTACTGCTAAGGTTTTTCAGACAACGTCCACAAGTCGGCTAATGTTCAAACTATGCGAAATGTGTTGAATGAGGCTAACATGCATGCACGTTCCCCAGGAAAAAGACATACATATCGGAAATTCACCGTCAGAAACACCTGCAGTTCTCCTGATGCAAGAAAGAAAGTTTGGCGCCAGCCGAATACGCACCTCGACAACAAACACATGCTACCCACAGTCAAACACGGTGGGGGCGGTATCATGGTCTTGGGCTGTATGGGGGCGTCCGGCGTTGGAAATCTTACTGTAATCCACTATACAATGGATCATATGAGAAACATCGACGTGTTGCGAGGTATTTTACATGCTAGTGCTCAGACATTGGGCCTTACTGGGGTGTTTCATTTCCAGCAAGACAACGACCCCAAACATACCACCATGAAAACTCGGGAGTGGTTACTGTACAATGACCCCAGAAGGGTTCTAACACCACCTCAGAGCCCTTATTTGAACCCCATTGAGAACCTGGGGGCTCATCTTGACACACAAGTCAGAAAAAGGCGTCCGTTCGGTAAAAAAGACCTGGAGTAAGTGCTCCTGGTGGAATGGTCGAAAATTACCCCTGTTATCACCTGGAATTTAATACAAAGCATTCCTAGGCGTTTACGTGCTGTTATAAATGCTAAAGGGCTGCATACTAGCTATCAGAGGGTGAACATCAATGAAGAAAACGAACACACTGTGAGATTCATACGCGTGTGCCAATACTTTTTTGGATGCAGAAGAGTGATGTTTATTTTCATAACACTGCATGTTACTTTACGGGCAGGTGACCTGGACGTATTTGTAACCTATGTAATATAAGGAGGCAAATGTCTGGGTTCTGTTCTGAAACATATGTTTCGTTTAAACCACAACCACTAAAATGTAACTGTTCCAGTACTTTTTGGTGCGATTGTATTCAATTTCAAGTGAGATTCAGTCTGAATTACGATAAACTGTCTTAATAGTCATTTTATGTACCTTGTTATACTTTCCTAAATGGCAAATTAACTATATAGTTCAAATCGTTAAACACCAATACATGTTCTAGACTGGAAACAGGCTGCATTTTAAATATGATTTCCATTTTGCTACATAAGCCGGCGGAGGGACATTTCGTTCAAATTAAAATGACACGCGTGTATCTAATTGAATTGAGCTTAACGCAATACACCGCGGTTAAAAACTAAGCGAATAAAATAATTATCTGCGACATCACAGTGTCTGACAGGCGAAGCGGAAGATGTCATCCATTTAACTACACTGCAGTTCACGTTAATGAGTACATGTCAATTTAATGTTGAAATCGTATCAATCACTTCACTGCGATCAAAACGATAAATGAGTGCGGGCAGTAAAGCTTCAGTTAAAAGTAATTTCCCGTAAATGTCGAGGCACACTGTTTCTCAGACCCCTGTAGATTTGCTAAACGAGTTACAGGTAACCTGACATAGGAACTAACGCATTTACAGATTCTGACGAGGTGAGAGCGACAGTGATTAGTTCCGTGTAATGAGGAAACGGTGTAATGGAGCAAGACCGATTACAGTCCCACGTCAGGTAATCTGGAATTTGCTCCGAAGTGCAGCAGGTCAATAACATCAGCGCTGTTCTGCCGTTCTGTTACCCCTTCGACTACCCGATCGAAGAGATAACCTCGGACCCTCCATGGTAATATTTCGCGTATATAGGATTACTAATGATTCAGTTAACGGTTACGAATTTGGGTCGTCTTTTTAATATTTCCCCATTATGATATAAGTTAGCACTGAATCAAAATAAAGAAGATAACTATACATATAGTCGAGAGCTGTATTAATGGGGTTATTTTGTAAATTCTCTCTTTTCTATGTATATAATCTGCATATAGTTCACATTTTTCCGTTCATGATTTTTTTATGGTTGTGGTGATTCGTTTAGGAAATGTTAGCTGATTAAGTCATTATAAATTACTTTGTTACATAACACAGTTTTCTAATATTCGTATTTAATTTTTCATATTTTGCAATGTGTTTATACCCTGAAATTTAAATTAGATGTTTACACAGTATAAACTAACACAGAATTAAATTACTCTCCAATAAATTATATTGATTTTTTTTCTTATTCCTCCTTATACATTCTGTACGGGTTGCTCTTCATATCTTGAGGCATGTTCTGCGACCAGTCCCAACTATTTCGTGTCCTTTTGGATAGTTGTTAGCCAAGTAACCAGAGGCCTGTGTCAATTTCTGTTACCTATAGCAATATAAGTGCTTTTCTCCACAAGGTATTCATCTGGTAGGCATACGATGCCTTAAGCAGCTCGTTCTGAATTCAGTAACCTCATCTGTAGTGGGTATTATTTACAAATTATCTTTCATACTTTCATTACAGACATTGACTTTACATAACCACCACAGCATACACATCTATGTTGAATGCTATTTTTCGCAGCCACTAGTTCACTAAAATAGAACGTTGCTGGTGTAATGACCGATTAGTAGTACAACTTGTTTTTCATTTGGACATGCAGTCTTTTGTTTCAAAAGACTCTATTTCGCATGAGCGCTAAGCACCTGCATTACCGGTGAAAAAACCAACCAATTGTCGTCTTCATCACCCTCATTATCCCAAAATTTCGGTGAATGTGCGTCGTTTAATCCGGGATGCGGTTATGCAGTGGATAAGATCTACGTTTACAGCCCTGTCATCTGACATTTTAGATCCTAGAATTTTAAACCGCGAAACCTCGCTAACTTTGTTGCATCTCGTTGGAATATGTAATCGGATAGATTGGGTCTAATAGTGTTGAATTTGAAGGTGACTCAGATATATAATACATAAAAGGTCTATGATTATATTTACCACAGTCGGAAGTAGAGTTTCTATAACCTCATAAAGTACAATGGTGTACAACCACGTACACGGTCATACACCTTCAAAATCTCGTAAATTTGATTATTCAACGCGAAAGCGAATTCCCCTGATCTAATTTCAAAATATTTTTGAGAGATGTTTACTAAGTACCTTCATGTTAGGAACCTGTGGCTTCCGCTGCCTCGCTACAGAGAAACTTCATTTCATTCGAGTTCTTATCCCCAAGTATCTCTCTGTCTGTACTGCACTGACAGTATCTACACAGGAGAGCAGATTCCGACAGTAAATGCTGTGAATCTTCTCTAGAAACAAAGTTGTTTCATTCGCTGACGGTACTTAATGTTGGAAAGAGTAATACATGTTACAGTCTTCTTCCTCAAGCTTCACTCACTACTACTTGGTTCTGTCTCGGGTTTGTTTCTCCGGTAACAGTAATAGAAACTATTATGGATAAGTTCATAAAGGAAGAGTTGGTCTATATGCACCTCGCGTATGGGTTCACTGAATACAAGGGAAAAGCAGCACAACGGCGACCGCACCACAGTAATTTGCTATCTCTCTCGCAGTTGTTACAGTACACATTGTTTTATGGGGTAGGTTTCGATGGCTTCATTTTACAGATCTTTTTCAATGTTCTCATGGTATTTTCAGAAACTGAGGTAAATATGGTAACAAATAGAATAAACCACAAATTATAATATTACTTTGTAACCAGCGACCGAGGACCAAGCTCCTCACGGCCTCGAAATACTCAGGAAATTTTAATAAATAATCTACAATATTTTTCTGTTGCATTCGGTTTCACCCTGTAGACACATTTATACTTCTTCGTAACAGTTCAGAAATTTGGCGTGCATACGACCGTACATTTGACGTACGATGCTTGCTAGCAAAGTTTTGTAATGCATTATATCAAATGGTGACAGTAAAAACAAGTTCCAAGTAGACCCAGATTTAGAGCGTGAGCGACATTGCTGCAAAACAAAGAATATTTCCAAATGTAACAGGAAGTAAGAAAGGCAAGAGTGGCAAAGCTAAATAAAATGCAACGTCTCTTAAGCATATCGTGCTAGTATGGTTGACACTCTGCACACAACACGAAGGAATCTGGCTTTTGACGAGAATTCTTTGTCGTGTATCGTGATCGAGAAGTTCTGCCAATGTGAATCCACTGGAGGTTACGGTCGTACCGACCTGCATACTTGGTTCGTGAGTTAGCGACTTTCTCCAGTTACACACCTCGTTATTCTACTGGTCTCGTTGATTTTATACAGCTGAAGTTTATGGAAGTTCTTATTCTTTTGTTCCTCCCTGTATGTAGTCACTGTGTCCGCTGCCGTATAATAATTCACTAGGGTTAATGAACGAATTTATCTAAATCCTATTACAATGTACTGTGTATATCAGCAGGATTGCTAACGGAGGTACTGGTTTGTTAACATTATCATGATCTAAGTGACGGGAAAGATTAATTACAGATGGGAAAGATACTGATCATTAATAAAATAGAAGAATTTATAGAAGTTTCCTCGCCTGGTACTCCAATAATCTCAGAAGTTTTGAAGTGTAACGATTCAAATGACGACGGTATAGCATTTACCTTACCTGGTATAGATGAAAAACAAGAAAATAGGGTTTTGATTACTAAAACAGAGTCAGTATTGCTCTTTTTAAATTGGATTTCTAAGTGAAATGCAGTAATGAAAACAAACAGCTTTTGTCAGTCAGTAGATTTCATGAAAAGGAGCAATTTTACTACGGTGTGATAGTTTCATGTGGAAATCAGTGGACATATGGATCTGAACGGGATAAACCGCAGCAGAGTCAGAAGAATGATTGCCAGAATTCTGCTCGAGGAAAGTGAGAAAATAACAATAAAATGAAACATCAGGATGCAATTGGTTAGAATAGATCAAACATATCGTTATGAATGCTGAAAGGCAACACCCCCGAATTTTTAAAGTGAAAACTCTTACAGATTTTTAAATAAAACAACTAACATTTTACATCTTTATTCTTCACGAGTACATAATTATTTCTCCACATATTCATTCTGGCGACCAACACATCTCTCCCAACGAGAGACCAGTTTGTTCATACTGTCACTGCAGAATGTTTGTTTTTGATGGCGGAGCCACAACCTCACCTCTGCTTACACCGCTTCATTACCGCTTCATCACTACTAAAGAAAAGACCTCAAGGTGATCTTAAATTTTGGAAACAGATGAACATCCGATGGAGCTAAGTCGGAACTGTGTGGAGGACGATCGATGAAAGTAAACCCAAGGTGTTGGATTGCGGCAGATGTCGCAGTCTGGCATTGTCATGTGGGAGGAGACGATGCTCCATGTGTGGAATAACTCCTCGAATACGTACTTCCGGTTTTATGAGTGTTTCTCAGACACCAACATACACTACGTGATCAAAAGTATCCGGAAAGCCCCAAAACATGTTAGGTGCATTGTGGTGCCACCTACTCCCAGGTACTCCATATCAGCGACATCAGTAATCATTAGACATCGTGAGATAGCAGAATGGGGCGCTCCGTGGAAATCAAGGACTTCGAATGTGGTCAGGTGGTGGGGTGTCACTTGTATCATAGGCGACATTTACACTCTCCTAAACACCCCTAGGTCCACTGTTTCCGATGTGATAGTGAAGTTCAAACATTAAGGGACACGTACAGCAGAGAAGCGTATAGGGCGACCTAGTCTGTTGACTGACAAAGACCGCCCACAGTTGAAGAGGGTCGTATTGTGTAACAGGTAGACATCTATCCAGACCATCACACAGGAATTCCAAACAGCATCATGATCCACTGCAAGTACTATGACAGTTCGGCGGGAGGTGAAGAAACTTGGTTTTCATGGTCAAGCGACTGCTCATAAGCTACACGTCACGCCGGTAAATGCCAAACGATGCCTCGCTTGGTGTAAGGAACGTAAACATTGGACGTCTGAACGGTGGAGAAAGGTTGTGTGGAGTGACGAATCACGGTACACAACGTGGAAATGCGATGGCAAGGTGTGGGTATGGCGAATTCCTGGTGAACGTCATCTGCCAGCGTATGTAGTGCCAACAGTAAAATTCGGAGGCGGTGGTGTTATGGTGTGTTCGTGTTTTTAATGGAGGTGGGTTGCACCCCTTGTTGTTTTGCGTGGATCACAGCACAGCCCTACACTCATGTTTTATGCACCTTCTTGCTTCCCACTGTTGACGAGCAATTCGGGGATGGCGTTTGCATCTTTTAACACGGTCGAGCAGCTATTCATAATGCACGGCCTGTGGCGGAGTGTTTACAAGACAATAACATCCCTGTAATGGACTAGCCAGCACAGAGTCCTGACCTAAATCTTACAGAACTGCTTTGGGATGTTTTGGAACGCTGACTTCGTGCCAGGCCTCACTGACTGACATCGATACCTCTACTCAGTACATCACTCCGTGAAGAATGGGCTACCATTCTCCAAGAAACTTCCCAGCACCTGACTGAACGTTAGCCTGTGAGAGTGGAAGCTGTCATCAAGGCTAACAGTGGGCCAACAACGTATTGAATTCCAGCATTACCGAGAAAGTGCGCCACGAACTTGTAAGTCATTTTCAGCCATCTGTCAGGAGATCACATAGTGTAGTTACGTTACACGTCGCTAAGTTACACAAAAAAATTCCGAGCTCTCCAGTGACAGAGGGCTATAGTTTGCCCCAGCGAAACAGGAAAGTCGACTTAGTATTATAAATGAAATGTGATACCTCAACCGAAACAATAAAAAATTCACTGTCATTACTTTTCAGCACGCCCTCATATTACAATATTTTGTTAGGGTACTTAATTATCTGCTTGTGTGTACGTATTAACTCCTGTACAAATAATACGTGAGCGCAGACAACCCAAGAAACCATGGGACCAGTATAGTGAAGTTGTGGCACAGTGCTTACTAGGTTGCGTTTCCGGGTCGCTGCATCTTTATAGGCAATGTGGTGACAAGTCAATTTTTCGACCGGTACTAAAATACTTTTTGGCTGTGAAAGGTGTACTATGATAGACCGTAGGAAATGCACACCAATTGAGTATTTTGTGTGTAATATTTTGATGAAATTTTAGTTGTATAGGTAATTGTTGTCTCTCTCTCTCTCTTTCTCTTTCTCTACCTATCTACCTATTTTTATTGAATTTGAAACTACAAAAGTAGCAAATTCGGTTTTCACAACAATGTTCGATGAGCAGAATAGAAATAATGAAAAAAATGTTACGACAAGCATTGGAAACCACAGGAAACCAATAGGTGTAACTTTGGTAGATGTGTGACAGGTGCTTTAAATGGAGAGACGTATTAATGAACTTTTTAATAAAATTACTTTCATTATAGATCATGCATGACCTCATTGCTCCTGGCGCAGATAAAAAATCACTATATTAATTAGCCGGCCGTAGCGGCCGAGCGGTTCTAGGCGCTACAGTTTGGAACCGCGCGACCGCTACGGTCCCAGGTCCGAATCCTGCCTCGGGCATGGGTGTGTGTAATGTCCTTAGGTTAGTTAGGTTTAAGTAGTTCTAAGTTCTAGGGGACTGATGACCTCAGAAGTTAAGTCCCATAGTGCTCAGAGCCACTATATTAATTAATTTAGCTTATTTTCATTTACTACTTCAGACTGTCGGAAGGGAAGGCTGCAACGTTGACAAACAATCATCGGATGCAAAGTAATGAACGAAAATAGTCGGGGTATGCAGTGTTAGCGATTGTCCTGTGCCACCATTCTTCAGACAGAAATTGTCAGTGACACAATCAGTATGATGCCTTATACAGGCACTCTCTACAATCCCTGTCGGTATTTCCTTGCAAGGGGTCACTCGTGGATGTTGTAGGGAAAAAAAGAGTCATTTGAAAGAATGCTCATTTTCGGCGTGAGAAAATACGGTAAAAGTTATGAAAGGTGACTCACATGTTGGTCACAATGTGTCGAAGGCTGCACTGCTTACAGCACTGACCTGTGGAAAGTATCTAGATTCATTGAATTCTGTGTGTCCAACCGTGCATAGCACTGCATTTCAAAATCCTGCACAACACGTTGTCATAACTGTTCCTGGGTCACACCATATAGTTTGTTACTTATCCTGTCACAGTTAGCCTTGCTTAATTTCGGCCACGCACATATTCTAACCAACCGAAATTTACCAGTTGCCTAACGTCAGAAGTGTTAGAAATAATCCTCCCAGAAGCCGCAGGCGCTCGACGGCTCTTTGAGGCTAGAGCACAACGATACATGAAGGTATGCACACTCTGCATGTAGTGTGGCGTCAACAGCCTGTAAAACGTATGTGACATTATTCACGACCAGTATGCTTTTTTCTTTCTTTTTTTTCTTTTTTACCTCTTCACAGTTGTTAATAATAACACAATGGTAGCACAACGAAATATTTTCTAGCGGCGTTGAATTAACATTACCGGTGGCCCCTGTAGACCACGGCTTAGACGTCAGCAGCACGCTACTTCTCTGTCAGTGATGGGGCTTTTATCAGGCACTCGGCCCTATGTGCGTTCACTGCGGAGGCGCGTGGAGACTGTTGTGGGCAAGATTCGACCTCTGGAAACCATCTTGTTGAAACTTACCGGTGTGTGGAGTGAGCAAAGTAATCCATTACGTATTTTCTTATTTGTCCCCACTTTCACTTTTAAGGGGTAAAACACAATCCGAAAGGTAATTTGGCACATTAGGTTTGGAGGGAATATCTTCGAAACTATCATATACAAAAAATATTTCTGATACAAAAGTGGTTATATAATTAATGTTCTTGGAAACTGTGCAATCCAGTTTTGTAACTATCTGAAAGTTTCGAAGTACTCCATCACCAATAATTTATTTTGAATGATTAAAACTACTGTTACAACTCAAAGCTTTGAAACTATGTACAACCATGTACAATAAAGCTGGTTTCTGAAATACAATTTTCGGAAAATACACTTAACACAATACACTGTCAGAGTACTTTCAACATACCTACTTAAGATTCTAAACTTTCGTTAGCAGTCTAGTATTTTATTTTACTTAAATTTGTTTCATCTTTTACATTGTTATTCTACGTTTTACATTCATTTTTGTTTTTTCGTTTACTGTTTCAAATGGTTCAAATGGCTCTGAGCACTATGGGACTTAACATCTATGGTCATCAGTCCCTTAGAACTTAGAACTACTTAAACGTAGCTAACCTAAGGACATCACACAACACCCAGTCATCACGAGGCAGAGAAGTTTACTGTTTCACATGCGTGTATTTTGTTAATTTAACCTTCCGATGGGAGCGCCTGTGATACTCGCACGAGAGTGCGCGTGCAGCACTGACTGCTCACACCATAAAATCGAGTTTTCCGCTCATGTAGCAGTTCTGTTTTCCATGTAAGGTAGGTAAAATCATTAGAAACAAATCGCGATATCGAAATGAATTACATATTTGGTTCTTGAGCCATGCGCCCACCGGAGGGTTAAAATAATAAACAACTCATTATTACGCTACAAATATTTACAGTAATGATTATCTGTAAATAAATGTTCAAAACAATATGTTTTCTTACACCATGCACATGAAATGAACGACATTTCTTCACATAAAATACACGGTGGAGAACAAAAAACTGAATGAGATTCAGCAGGATTTCTGATTCTTGCTGGTGATCCTCTAAATATCCTGATTCATATCAGACGTATTTCAGCACATTGGTAAGCCATGGGGAAAAGACATTATTATATATGTATAAATATATATAAATACCTTGTCCTCAGGTACGATGCTCTATACGGTTCTTTCACATTTACAACTCAGATAATCTAACATTGGCACAGATTTTTCTCCCTCACTGGGAAAGAAAACATCTTTCAAATACCTTTTGGCCTTGTCAGATACTTGTTTACCAGATTTCGATGCTGTCACAAGGACAGTCGGTGTTTCAAAATCAGAGTCTCGAATTCTCGGTCCAAACTCACGATTAGTTTGTTTCAAAACTTCTACCGTTTAAATTTGGGCATACATAGTATCGCGGCTGTGTCACCAATGACCTGCGTGCCTTTCCCTTTTGTTATCCCATGTCAGTGGGTTGCCGTTACTACTAATGAATCTATTCTTTCAAGTACTGGAAATTTAATTATGAAATCAACAAAAACAAAGCAGCTTCTCACAAACTATCATTTATTATTTGAAAAAACTAACACACATTTTCTGGGTGCCTTTACTGACTACCATCACATAATGAGCGCAAATACTAGTCTTCCGATGGACATTTGTCGCAGTTTCCTTACACGTATGACACGTAACAAATGATATGTTTCGTTCACATTTATACTTTAAAAGGCAATGTGTTTGCCTTCCTTGCCTCTCAGGTATGTCTTCGGTTTTGACGGAGGTACCAGTATTCCTGGTTGCTGCGTGCTTCTCAGGAAGCTCCTCCCATAGCTGCCGTACGAATTCTCTGCTATTTAACTTTTTCTCGTTTACAGCATTGTACAATACACACGAATTTTCCCGACCAAATATAGCAAGTTGTAAAATTTGTGAACAGGCCATCGTCTAGATGGAGCTTTAACAGAGTATTTGAGATCCATTTGGTCGAACTCGTCCACTCCATATTTAAAACTGTTATAAAATGTAACTTCATCTGGCTTCTTTTTCAAACCATTTTCAGTTTTAACATAAGGATGCATACTACTGAGAATCAGAACATTCCTGTTGCTCTGTCCCCGGTAAATTGTCAGTGTGGTATAATTTTTCTTCAACAATACTGTGCTGTATAACCCTTCTTTTACCTTCTTGGCCGTCAAAGATAATACATCTCTAGATTTAAAAAAAGTTAGGTGTTTAAGTGGCTGGCTGCTCTGGCCGAGCCGTTCTAGGCACTTCAGTCCGGAACCGCGCAGCTGGCACGATCGCAGGTTCGAATCCTGCCTAGGGCATGGATGTGCGTCATGCCCTTAGGTTAGTTACGTTTAAGTAGTTCTATGTCTAGAGGACTGATGATATCAGATGTCAAGTCCAATAGAGCTTAGAGCCATCTGAACCATTTTTTTTTGCCTTCTTGATACAAACTGGAATATCCCTACGAGATCGATTCATTGTGCCCACTACACTTGTAACATTTCCTTTCAAGGTTTCAGAGAGAGCCAAGGAGGTACAGAATAAAATTTTCACAAGTGACATATCTTCTCTTTACTGAGGGAAGGTTTCACCAATTTTTTCACAACAAAATCGCCAAGACCCTCATCATTCGGCCAGGTTTCATCTTTTCCAAGAAAAGGGAACGCCTTCACAACGTATTTGGAGTCTTTATCTATTGCCACCCACTACTTTTGCACGTACTTGTCCGATTTTTAGACCATAAACTGTGCATATCTGCAACGGCACTCTGAAGGAAAAAGCTGTTCGTAGATTGTTTTATATGGACCCGGTATATAGTTAACCTGTGCGTTCGCAATGAACTCATACCAGATTTCTGATATCATAGCAAACTCGTCTTCTTCCAGTCGTTCTGATGTTGCGGATCTAATGTCAAATCTGAAATAAGGCTTTACCTCTCTGGATCTGTCACGAACCATTGTTGACTTCACAAAATTATCTCCCAACTTCACTGACATTAATGTATTTAGTTGTAAGCTCTTTGCTCCTATAGTATCAAGGACGTACAGTATATCTATAAGAACTTCCAGTTCTTCCACGTTCATAGTCCAATCATCTGAACCCAATACTGGACATACATTGATGTCAGTGAATTTAACGGTGTATTTCAAAGCTTTGTCCGTTGTCATAAGATGCCAAGTACTGTAGCAGGTCTCGTTCCCGTTTCGTTTTGCATACTGAGATTGTCCTTCATGGTCTTTGAAAACATTCTGTTCTCCATATCTGCCAGCTGAACAGTCACCTAAGCCCTAACTTTCCAGGTAGTTCCATCTTGTGCTACAATATCTCTACCTGTAGGAAACTGAAATAGTTCACAACCTTGGACGCTTCGTTGTCCATGACGCCCACGGCCACGAGTTTATCTAGTGTTTTTAGCAGCTGTTCCTGTAACAGTAGCAATTGGTATTACAACACCCATTGGTATACAATACATTGTGGAACATTAGAACAAAAGTCATACCTTCATAAATATTATGTAAGACTTGTAAAAACTCAAGAAAGTAACAACGTATAAACAAAAGTGTTGCAACTGAAATCTCTGTCTATGCAGCACACACATAATTAATAATATTTATCCAAACAAACATTTAAACATGCACACCCTCCTCATCAGTATTCAGTGGAACAGCCTGACAAGTAACATCATCTTCTAATGAAAAATCTGGAACTAGAGATGGTGTTAATTCTGCCTCAAATCATGACCCCAGCGCCTCACCCTCAGATTCATCATCCGAACTCTCGTTTATTGCATCTATAATGTACTCTTCTGTTCGTAGACATTTGGCCATAATAAATTTGTATGTTGCAAGCTCTATTCACACAGTTATAATGCACCACTAAAACCGTATTTCATGACACAGAGCATAGGCTGCTTAGTACTTGTATACACCGTCAGACGTGTTTCAACATACTCTCCCTCTATTACCCTGATGGAAAACTGCAAGGTCATCAGGAAGTGAGATAAAATGGAATTTTGCGGTTGTTGACCAAATAAAATCTAACAATAAGCATGAAGCTACAAGAAAAATGCGATTGTTATAGCGGCTGCAGCAGGGGGATCAGAACCGACCAGTTCGTGGTTCTAGGTGAACTTCGTATTTCTCTTTTAAGGTTTTCCCATAAAATTTAAAGTTAAGTTTAATCGCTAATTACCTCATTTCATAAAAAGCCACAGAAAATCAGCACTCTAGGCAATAATGGAAAAGGGTGAAAAATGAAACGATTAAGAAATGGGTCACGAGTGACCCAAGAGCGGTTCTTGCGTTAAGATTACGAAAGCATGTGAGAAGATGTTCATATATAGCTTTGATGAATGATTTTGATGTTAGGCTTCACTTGAGTGAGTAGAAAATCGGATGCACATAATTACCGGCCAATTACACTGACATCGATTGGTTGCAGATCCATGGAACATATTTTGCGTTCAGACATAATGACGTTTCTAGACTCTGAGAAGTTCATCTGCAGAAACCAGCAATGTTTTAGGAAACAGCGGTCATGCGAGACACAGCTGGTCCTCTTTGTTCGTGATATACAACAGGCTCTAGATACCGGCTCCCATGTTGATGCCATATTCCTCGAATTTTGAAAGGCGTTCGACTAAGTTCCGTACTGTCGCTTGCTCCAAAAAGTGGGCGCTTACGGTATATCCGATGACATATGCGGTTGGATAGAATTTTTTCTAACAGACAGAGAGCAATATGTCGTCCTGAGGGGAGGGGCTTCAACGGAAACAAGCGTAACATCAGGTGTGCCCGAGGGCAGCGTAACAGGTCCACTGCTTTTTATGATTTACATAAACGATCTGGTTTCTGGCATTGACAACGATATTAAAACTGTTTGTCAATGATGCTGTAGTCTACAGGAAAGTAGTATCACACGAAAGTTGTGAACAAATCAATGAGGTTGGTCAGAAAATAAATGCGTGGTGTAATGACTGGCAGTTATCGCTCAATATTAGTAAGCGTAACTTAATGCGTATAACAAAGCGAAAATCCTCATTAATGCACGAGTACAAAATAAATGCCCTGTCTTTGGAAGCGGTAACATCCGTCAAGTGTCTGGGGGTGACTATTCGAAATGATCTCAAATGGAACGATCAGATTACGCAAGTAATTGGTAAGGCTAAATCTATATTACGATTTATTGGTAGAATCCTGAAGCGGATGCAGTCCTTCAACAAAGTAAATTGCTTACTATTCTTTAGTTAGTCCTGTCTTAGGGCATTGCTCGCCTGTATGGGACCCTTACCAGATGGGTCTGATTCAAGAGACTGAGAAGGTCAAAAGAAGAGCGGCAAGGTTAGTGACTGGTACATTTAGCCATCAAGAGAGTGTTACACATCTCACAGAAAGTTTGAAGTGGGACACACTTGCAGGTAGACGACGCACTAAACGGAAGGGGTTGCTCACTAAATTCCAAAACCCATCTCCGCCAAGGATGTAGAGCATATATTACTACCACCAACTTTCAAATCGTGCAATGATAATCATTTAAAGATCAGGAACATTAGAGCTCGTAGTGAGGCGTTCAGACAATCGTTTTTCCCTCGCGCGATCCGCGAGTGGAACAGAGGGAGGGAAATACGACTTTGGCGCGAATAGTGCCCTCCGCCACACACCGCTTGGTGGCTAGCAGAGTATATATGTAGATGTATGTAGAATGTAAAATATAAGTAAGCTGCAGTCACCAGTACATAATTAATAGCTTTTGCAATCGCTTACCAGTGTACCGGAATAAACCTGAAACAAATCAGAATAATTAGAGGATCACCTTCTACAGTCTGAAATAATGCTCAGTTTCCCTTTATATTGTCTTCTCTGTTGCGTATATTAAGTAATGAAATTTCCTTCCATTCATAAAAATGGTGTAAAAATCATTATGTTTTATGTATTTATTTGCAGATTATAATTACTGTAATGATTTTATATCATGATAATGAGTTAAATATTACTTTCAATTAACAAAATACACAAATGTGAAGCGGTGAAAAACGAAATGCAAAAAGTAAGCTAACGTTTTCTAAAGTGAAAGAAATATAAGTAAAATAAGTAACTAGACTAATAATGGATGTTTAGATATTTTAATTAGGTATGTTGAAAATACTATAACAGCACACTGTCTATAGCGTATTTTCCTAGAATGGTATTTCAGAAACCAGCTATGTTACATATGTATATATGTAGCATGAAATCTTCTTTAGTGTATGGTGTAATAAAAGTTTCCATTTTCAAAAGTAATTAATGTTGGTGGACTGTTTTACAAAATGTCGAGGCTTATTACAAAATTCGATTACACAGTTTGCAACAACGTTGATTTCATGTGAGAAACATTTTTTATATATCATCGCACTGAAGAGAATCCTTCCAAGCCTAATACGCCAAATTACCTGTCGGAGAGTGTTTTACCCCTTGAAATTGATATTATTTTGCCATCTATACGCACCCGCCAACTTTAATCAAGATCGTTTATCGACAATTGGGAATGTTCTCTGGCAGGAGGAAGCGCGGACGGCAGGTTGGGAGTGCCGTCGCACTAATTCCTGTGAGGAATTCAATGCTCACGGCGGCGGCAGAGCTCGATCTCGAACGCGTGGCAGTTGCTGGCAATACCCAGTCGTTTCACTGTCCGGAAAGGCGCTGACATTGTGTTAGTGCTGCTTGAGCTCCGGCGAAAGGAAATGCCTCTGCTCCAAAATCCAGCCATATTTTGTGGTGATATCGACCCGCCGGCTAAGATTATTACCGCAGCATGGTGCTGTTTTGCACTGAGTCTCGAAATTCCCGTACGTACACCTTATTCTGAGCGACATTCCGGCACACTGCAGCCACTAACCTGCGGCTGCTAATGCAGTACTTCACACCGGCTTTCTCACGACTTTTCAATGATTTTTCGAAAAGACTGTGTAGGTACACTACAATTTTGATAACATGTTGCCACAAGGCCGATCACCCAACCCAGTTCACTAGCCGAGGTTGCTAACTTAACGCTTCAATGGTGACGCTCAACTCAGAGAAATTCTGTTGGAAAATACATTCTCGGACTTCTACCCTCGTCAGTTCAGGGTAAAACCTAGAGCGTTCGAAGATTACCTCTATAGTCTTCGTCAGGAGCAACTGACTGTCAAAACTGCTCTTGTGGTGGCCTTATATAGCCTAAAGACAGCTTCTTACTGGTCAATAATGACGTCATACTATCGCAGATGGTGCCAACGTCTACGCTGGTGGCGTCACCCTCCCCTCCTCCTCTCACCCCCCCCCCCCCCCTCCCACTGGGTAGCTTAACATTGTGGCAAATATCATTGAATATCACCGGCTCTTCTCTGCATCGACAGCTCGCATTCATGCACCGCTAAGATTATATCCGCTATCAAGTTTGAAGGTTTTCTCACACGTTCTTATATTACGGCCCCTTTAATCACAGTTTCCCACGATATACACTGAAGAGCCAAAGAAGCTGGTACACCTGCCTAATATCGTGCAAGGCCCCCGCGAGCACTCGGAAAAGCTGTAACATGGACTCGACTGATGTCTGAAGTAGTGCTGGAGGGAACTGACACCATGAATCCTGCAGAGCTATCCATAAATCCGTAAGAGTACGAGGGGATGGAGATCTCTTCTGAACAGCACGTTGCAAGGCATCCCAGATACGCTCAATAATGTTAATTTCTGGGGAGTTTGGTGGCCAGCGGAAGTGTTTAAACTCAGAAGTGTGTTCCTGGAGCAGTCTGTAGCAATTCTGGACGTGTGGTATGTCGCATTTTCATGCTGGAATTGCCGTCGGAATGTATAATGTACATGAATGATTTAGGATATCAGAAAGGATGATTACTTACGTGTCACCTGTCAGAGCCGTATCCAGACGGGTCAGTGAGCCCATACTACTCCGACTGCCCACGCCGCACACCATTACAGATCCTCCACCAGCTTGAACAGTGCCCTGCTGATTTGCAGGGCCCATGAATTCATGAGGTTGTCTCCATACCCTCACACGTCCATCCACTCGATACAACTTGAAACGACGTTCGTTCGACCAGGCAACATATTTCCAGTAATCAACAGTCAAATGTCGGTGCTGACGGGCCCAGGCGAAGTGTTAAGCTTTGTGTCGTGCAGTTATCAAGGGTAGAGAAGCACCGACAGCCCATATCGAGATGATCTTTCGTCGAATGATTCGCGCCCTGACACTTCCTGATGGTCCAGCATTGAAATGTACAGCAGCCTGCGGAAGAATTGCACCTCTGTCAGGTTCAATGATTCTCTTCAGTTGTCACTGGACCGTTTTTTGTAGGGTCAGACACTTGTTGTCTTACATACGGGTTGTCGACCGCAGCCTGTTTGCATATCTCTGTATTAGAATTGGCACCAGTTTCTTTAATCGCTCCAGTGTAGAAGTCCAGGTGCCACGCTCGTAGCGCCACCAGCGCAGACGTTGACACAATTTGTGACAGCGTGACGTAGTTAACGATCAGTGAGAAGCTGTCTTTGGGTTATAAAATGTCACTACAGTGCGAGTTTCGACAGTCAGTTGTTCCTGACGAAGGCGATGGAGGCAATCGTCGGAAGCTTGGGGTTTTGCCCTTATTGACGCATCGAGGAGTCCAAGAATGCTTTATACTACTGTGCCGTCACAAAAGACTTCGTTCTTATACGGTTAGAATATAACTGTGAAGCAGATTCTCAACGCACTGTTTTTATGTGGCTTGGAGAGCAGAAGCACCATGACTTCTGCTAATGTATTGTATTAAATTTCCAACCTCTCTGCAGGAATAAGGACATGCCATACAGCTGACAGTGATCCATCCTTCGCAACGGGACTTTAATTTTTGTCTACTTCATTTGTATAAATTACAATAAAGAATATAATTCATGAAGTAACAATATCAAATGCCGTTAGGTCTACTACAAGTAAAATGTTTTATGTTAGGAAATAGTTTCACATTTCGTTCATGGGCTACAGTTTCTCAAGCATGAGAATGAAATGTCGTGGAACGTAATTTTTATACCAATTTGGAATTGCCATATTCTCCATTGGATTTGTGTGATGTCCCCGTTTCGGGCACAAAACAAGATGGAATGGAGGCAGTTTGTGGAAGCAGCGCGTGGTCTGCAGGGCCGGTGATCGCTGGATATCTATCTATCCCCATTTCTTTTTCTTCCTCATTCTAACAAACAATCTTGCCATCACTAATTCTGTAACTATTCCACCCATTGTCAAAAGTTATTCCACTGATCATTTCACTAACTCTGCAGGAATCAACAGTTTAGTTATCCCGCGTTTATTCTTCGGTTAGGCTTTATTACGTGTTCGTAAATCTCGTTTTCCGCACTATTCTGGGAATAGAGCTTAAGCGGCTCCTAACCGATGACTCTACAACTGGCCCTTAGTAATGAGGCAATCCGGCAAGAAAACACTGAGAAGATTAATATTTAATCCTCCTTACCTGTTTTTACAGTTAGTCGTTTATTTTTATTTTGGTAGTCTGAATCTATCGATTTCACTAATAATTATAACAATGCTGATCATTCGCGCACCCAGTCAACCACATAAACAAACAGCGATTAGGATTCAACCGTTTGGGTTTATTCGGCTCATCTCGTATAGTCATGTCACCTTTTTTTCTGAGGGAGAGTTATTTATTTCTAGATGCGATGGGTATTCCCCTGGCAGAGACATCACGTGTGCTATGCCGCATTCAAAAATCAACTTATGATTCTGTGATGTCACCGCCAGACACCACACTTGCTAGGTGGTAGCCTTTAAATCGGCCGCGGTCCGGTAGTATGCGTCGGACCCGTATGTCGCCACTATCAGTGATTGCAGACCGAGCACCGCCACACGGCAGGTCTAGAGAGACTTCCTAGCACTCACCCAGTTGTACAGCCGACTTTGCTAGCGATGGTTCACTGACTTCTACGCTCTCATTTGCCGAGACGATAGTTAGCATAGCCTTCAGCTGCGTTATTTGCTACGACCTAGCTAGGCGCCAGTATCCGTACTATTGATATTGTGATTCATGTACCATAAAGAGCGACGTTCTCCATTAATGGATTAAAGTTATGTATTCCACCAGCTACGTCCGATTTCCTAAATTCTAATTTCCTTGTCCTGTCCCAGACCTCACGCCCGCCTGCGTGAGCTAAAACGCATGCATTTCGGCCTCCTTTAGTTATACGGGTTGGCTCTCCTGCCAACCACAATAAATTCGTTCAGAAATTAGCTTAGAATGTGTTCAAAAATGTTCAAAAACCAACAGGTACACGTTTAAAAATCATATGAATAATCGATAGACCAACGTGCACTGGCTGCCAGGCGCTTTTTGAAACAAAGTTTTCTCCTTCCATAATATGAACTTGGCGCCAACTGACATTGCCGCCTCGAGCAGATACTCGGCTGTGCCTCCCTCCCCGTAGATCCGGCCCTGTATACGTGGATATTAACGTACACAAGATTCTTTTCCCTGTATAACAAAAGAAACATATGTAAACAAGCTACACAACAACGTCCATAAATCTTGTGTGTAGAAATTAGTGTGAACTGCACTGAAAAGCTGGGCTACCTTCCGGTACTTTGCAATGAAGACATTAGTGTGTCGGCTACGTTAAGGGCTATTTTAGGACCTTTCACCTCAGACAGATCTTGGAACTGCTCGTAACGATAAGATTTAGAACCTTTAATTTTGGAAGTAATGAGACTCTCGTAAGTTTTTACTTAATATGGTCATGTTATTTATTTCCTAAGATAATGGTAGTTCTCAGAATGAAATGTGTTTTCATTGTAAATCTACACTTGAAATATTTTGAAGTGATAGATTATGCATACATGGATAGGAAATATGGTTGTTGTTGTTGTCTTCAGTCCTGAGACTGGTTTGATGCAGCTCTCCATACTGCTCTATCCTGTGCAAGCTTCTTCATCTCCCAGTACTTACTGCAACCTACATTCTTCTGAGTCTGCTTAGTGTATTCATCTCTTGGTCTCCCTCTACGATTTTTACCATCCACGCTGCCCTCCAATGCTAAATTTGTGATCCCTTGAAGCCTCGGAACATGTCCTACCAACCGGTCCCTTCTTCGTGTCAAGTTGTGCCACAAACTACTCTTCTCCCCAATTCTATTCAATACCTCCTCATTAGTTATGTGATCTACCAAACTAATCTTCAGCATTCTTCTGTAGCACCACATTTCGAAAGCTTCTATTCTCTTCTTGTCTAAACTATTTATCGTCCATGTTTCACTTCCATACATGGCTAAACTCCATACAAATACTTTCAGAAACGACTTCCTGACACTTAAATCTATACTCGATGTTAACAAATTTCTCTTCTTCAGAAACGCTTTCCTTGCTATTGCCAGTCTACATTTTCTATCCTCTCTACTTCGACCATCATCAGTTATTTTGCTCCCCAAATAGCAAAACTCCTTTACTACTTTAAGTGTCTCATTTCCTAATATAATTCCCTCAGCATCACACGACCCCATTCGACTACACTCCATTATCCTCGTTTTGCTTTTGTTGATGTTCATCTTATATCCTCCTTTCAAGACACTGTCCAGTCCGTTCAACTGCTCTTCCAAGTCCTTTGCTGTCTCTGACAGAGTTACAATGTCATCGGCGAACCTCAACGTTTTTATTTATTCTCCATGGACTTCAATACCTACTCCGAATTTTTCTTTTGTTTCCTTTACTGCTTGCTCAATATACATATTGAATAACATCGGGGACAAACTACAACCCTGTCTCACTCCCTTCCCAACCATTGCTTCCCTTTCATGCCCCTCGACTCTTATACCTGCCATCTGGTTTCTGTACAAATTGTAAATAGCCTTTTACTCCCTGTATTGTACCCCTGCCACCTTTAGAATTTGAAAGAGAGTATTCCAGTCAACATTGTCAAAAGCTTTCTCTAAGACTACAAATGATAGAAACGTAGGTTTGCCTTTCCTTAATCTTTTTCCTAAGATAAGTCGTATAGTCAGTATTGCCTCACCTGGTCCAACATTTCTGTTGAATCCAAACTGATCTTCTCCTCGGTCGGCTTCCACTAGTTTTTCCAGTCGTCTGTAAAGAATTCGTGTTAGTATTATGCAGCTGTGACTTATTAAACTGATAGATCGGTAATTTTCACGTCTGTCAACACCTGCTTTCTTTAGGGTTGGAATTATTATATTCTTCTTGAAGTGTGAGGGTATTTGGCCCGTCTTATACATCTTGTTCACCAGATGGTAGAGTTTTGTCAGGACTGGCTCTCCCAAGGCCGTCAGTTGTCCCAATGGAATGTTGTCTACTCCCGGGGCTTTGTTTCGACTCAAGTCTTTCAGTGCTCTGTCAAACTCTTCACGCAGTGTCGTATCTCCCCTTTCATCTTCATCTACATCATCTTCCATTTCCATAATATTGTCCTCCAGTACATCGCTCTTGTATAGACCTTCTATATATTCCTTCCACCTTTCTGCTTTCCCTTCTTTGCTTAGAACTGGGTTTCCATGTGAGCTCTTGATGTTCATACAAGTAGCTCTCTTTTCTCCAAAGGTCTCTTTAATTTTCCTCTAGGCAGTATCTATCTTACTCCTAGTAGATAAGCCTCTACAACCTTACATTTGTCCTCTAACCATCCCTGCTTAGCCATTTTGCACTTCCAGTCGATCTCATTTTTGAGACTTTTGTATTCCTTTTTGCCTGCTTCATTTACTGCATTTTTATATTTTCTCCTTTCATCAATTAAATTCAATATTTCTTCTGTTACTCAAGGATTTATACTAGCCCTCGTCGTTTCACCTACTGCTGCCTTCACTACTTCATGTCTATCTTGGCCACAATAATGAGTACACCACGTTGTTTGTAGTAACTTACACTCCCTTTTTTATTCATTATTAAACCTACTTCTGCATTACCCCTCGGTCGGTCGGGCACACAGTTTTAATCTGCCAGGAAGTTTCATGATTACAGTGTGATAATGAATACAGAAAATCATCAAAATTTACGTATAGAAGCACCGATAATGGACAAGTTGTTCAGGCCACTGACATGGTTAGTGAGACCACGACCGAAATCTCGTTTCACAAGCAGTGTAATATCAGCGGAGGTATGCAACAACTACTAACCAGCGTCCATTTGGCAATTTACTTGAAGTAGAGATGTGGAGCCCCACTGCACATGAAGTAACAAACATTTTAAGGAATGGAACCCTCCAAGAGCGTCTTTTAAACCTGTCATGATAACGGAGCATTACCATTTCCTACTTTCCCCATGAACCATGGACCTTGCCATTGGTAGGGAGGCTAGCGTGCCTCAGCGATACAGATGGCCGTACCGTAGGTTCAACCACAACGGAGGGGTATCTGTTGGGAGGCCAGACAAACGTGTGGTTCCTGAAGAGGGCAGCAGCCTTTTCAGTAGTTGCAGGGGCAACAGTCTGGATGACTGACTGATCTGGCCTTGCAACACTAACCAAAACGGCCTTGCTGTGCTGGTACTGCGAACGGCTGAAAGCAAGGGGAAAGTACAGACGTAATTGTTAGCGAGGGCATGCAGCTTTACTGTATGGTTAAATGATGATGGCGTCCTCTTGGGTAAAGTATTCCGGAGGTAAAATAGTCCCCCATTCGGATCTCCGGGCTGGGACTACTAAAGAGGACGTCGTTATCAGGAGAAAGAAAACTGGCATTCTACGGATCGGAGCGTGGAATGTCAGATCGCTTAATCGGGCAGGTAGGTTACAAAATTTAAAACGGGAAATGGATAGGTTGAGGTTAGATTCAGTGGGTATTAGTGAAGTTCGGTGGCAGGAGGAACAAGACTTTTGGTCAGGTGAATACAGGGTTATAAATACAAAATCAAATAGGGGTAATGCAGAAGTAGGTTTAATAATGAATAAAAAAGGGAGTGTGAGTAAGTTACTACAAACAACGTGGTGTACTCATTATTGTGGCCAAGATAGACATGAAGTAGTGAAGGCAGCAGTAGGTGAAACGACGAGGGCTAGTATAAATCCTTGAGTAACAGAAGAAATATTGAATTTAATTGATGAAAGGAGAAAATATAAAAATGCAGTAAATGAAGCAGGCAAAAAGGAATACAAAAGTCTCAAAAATGAGATCGACTGGAAGTGCAAAATGGCTAAGCAGGGATGGCTAGAGGACAAATGTCAGGATGTAGAGGCTTATCTACTAGGAGTAAGATAGATACTGCCTAGAGGAAAATTAAAGAGACCTTTGGAGAAAAGAGAGCCACTTGTATGAACATCAAGAGCTCACATGGAAACCCAGTTCTAAGCAAAGAAGGGAAAGCAGAAAGGTGGAAGGAATATATAGAAGGTCTATACAAGAGCGATGTACTGGAGGACAATATTATGGAAATGGAAGATGATGTAGATGAAGATGAAAGGGGAGATACGACACTGCGTGAAGAATTTGACAGAGCACTGAAAGACCTGAGTCGAAACAAAGCCCCGGGAGTAGACAACATTCCATTGGGACAACTGACGGCCTTGGGAGAGCCAGTCCTGACAAAACTCTACCATCTGGTGAACAAGATGTATAAGACGGGCCAAATACCCTCACACTTCATGAAGAATATAATAATTCCAACCCTAAAGAAAGCAGGTGTTGACAGACGTGAAAATTACCGATCTATCAGTTTAATAAGTCACAGCTGCATAATACTAACACGAATTCTTTACAGACGAATGGAAAAACTAGTGAAAGCCTACCGAGGAGAAGATCAGTTTGGATTCGACAGAAATGTTGGACCAGGTGAGGCAATACTGACTATACGACTTATCTTAGAAAAAAGATTAAGGAAAGGCAAACCTACGTTTCTATCATTTGTAGTCTTAGAGAAAGCTTTTGACAATGTTGACTGGAATACTCTCTTTCAAATTCTAAAGGTGGCAGGGGTACAATACAGGGAGTAAAAGGCTATTTACAATTTGTACAGAAACCAGATGGCAGGTATAAGAGTCGAGGGGCATGAAAGGGAAGCAATGGTTGGGAAGGGAGTGAGACAGGGTTGTAGTTTGTCCCCGATGTTATTCAATATGTATATTGAGCAAGCAGTAAAGGAAACAAAAGAAAAATTCGGAGTAGGTATTGAAGTCCATGGAGAATAAATAAAAACGTTGAGGTTCGCCTATGACATTGTAACTCTGTCAGAGACAGCAACGGACTTGGAAGAGCAGTTGAACGGACTGGACAGTGTCTTGAAAGGAGGATATAAGATGAACATCAACAAAAGCAAAACGAGGATAATGGAGTGTAGTCGAATGGGGTCGTGTGATGCTGAGGGAATTATATTAGGAAATGAGACACTTAAAGTAGTAAAGAAGTTTTGCTATTTGGGGAGCAAAATAACTGATGATGGTCGAAGTAGAGAGGATAGAAAATGTAGACTGGCAATAGCAAGGAAAGCGTTTCTGATGAAGAGAAATTTGTTAACATCGAGTATAGATTTAAGTGTCAGGAAGTCGTTTCTGAAAGTATTTGTATGGAGTTTAGCCATGTATGGAAGTGAAACATGGACGATAAATAGTTTAGACAAGAAGAGAATAGAAGCTTTCGAAATGTGGTGCTACAGAAGAATGCTGAAGATTAGTTTGGTAGATCACATAACTAATGAGGAGGTATTGAATAGAATTGGGGAGAAGAGTAGTTTGTGGCACAACTTGACACGAAGAAGGGACCGGTTGGTAGGACATGTTCTGAGGCTTCAAGGGATCACAAATTTAGCATTGGAGGGCAGCGTGGATGGTAAAAATCGTAGAGGGAGACCAAGAGATGAATACACTAAGCAGACTCAGAAGAATGTAGGTTGCAGTAAGTACTGGGAGATGAAGAAGCTTGCACAGGATAGAGCAGTATGGAGAGCTGCATCAAACCAGTCTCAGGACTGAAGACAACAACAACAACCATATTTCCTATCCATGTATGCATAATCTATCACTTCAAAATATTTCAAGTGTAGATTTACAATGAAAACACATTTCATTCTGAGAACTACCATTATCTTAGGAAATAAATAACATGACCATATTAAGTAAAAACTTACGAGAGTCTGATTACTTCCAAAATTAAAGGTTCTAAATCTTATCGTTACGAGCAGTTCCAAGATCTGTCTGAGGTGGAAGGTCCTAAAATAGCCCTTAACGTAGCCGACACACTAATGTCTTCAATGCAAAGTAACGGAAGGTAGCCCAGCTTTTCAGTGTAGTTCACACTAAGCTGTGAGAAGTGGGGGTGAGTCGTGCTTCGGTAACTCAGTTGGTAAAGCACTTGCCCGCGAAAGGCAAAGGTCCCGAGTTCGAGTCTCGGTCGGGCACACAGTTTTAATCTGCCAGGAAGTTTCATACCAGCGCACACTCCGCTGCAGAGTGAAAATCTCATTCTGGACACTGTAATCATATTTTTGAGCATTCTCTTTTTATTTTGCTTGAAATAGAAAAGACGTAAGAAAATATTTGTAGAAAGCTGACGTTATGAAGGAAAATGTGACGCTTCATTATCACATAAGAGTTTTCAAAACTTTTTTTGCCCTTTTGTGCATATGTATCCGTATATACATAAAGTTCCATAAGTAATTTGTGAGATGTAGGTGTTTTATAAACGACTTTCTCCGGGGTGAGTTGGGAGGAAACGTACATGCTTTGAGAGGTGATAGTACTACTGATAAACGTATGTCCTCTTCTTGAGAAGTGACATGGTCAATAACCTCACTAGCCTTATGTCGCTTTAATTGTATTCGCATGTGAGTGCTGGTGAAGGACGACATGCGTCTGACTCCTGTGATTATGGAACTGCTGTATGTCGGATACGATTAAGAGAAGGGCATCTTCATTTGAAGCTTTTTGTTCAGAATCACCAATACTCTCAGTATACGAGGAAACTAATGAAAACAGGGGGCAACGGTAAAATTGCAGTTGATACTAAATGAAACATTGTGAACTAAATTTTGTTTAACTGTCTAAAAGAAGGGGTTAGGATCATCCACCGTCAACTCCAATGTATTACACAGCTCTTGTAGAGAGCTGCTGTTTTGTTGAACTGAGCTTATTCGTACGGTCCTTTTCTTGAGTAAGTGCATGTAGAATACTAGCGAAAATGTCTCCTTTGTGTCTACTCTCTATTTGTAAACTTTCCTCGTGTTTCTCCCTGTTACGATTGTGTCCCACAAACTCCGTGATTGTTAGCACAAGATAAAACCGTCTGAAAATAGTGGAACACCTGTTCGCCTTTTAGCGAAACGGTGGACAATGAAGTGAGCATTGACATGGTCAATAACGTCACTAGCCTTATGTCGCTTTAATTGTATTCGCATGTGAGTGCTGGTGAAGGAGGACATGCGTCTGACTCCTGTGATTATGGAACTGCTGTATGTCGGATACGATTAAGAGAAGGGCATCTTCATTTGAAGCTTTTTGTTCAGAATCACCAATACTATCAGTCCTCAGGCAGGTACCTTCGCTCCTGACTCAAACTGTATATTGAAACAGAGTTTGTAGTATGCGACTGTGTTCAAAAGGAGGAATACTTGCGCGTGAGAATTCTTCACTTAATTATTTTATCTAGTGAAACACTGAAGCTACACTAAGTTTTTATTATATCAGTTTCTAAAGGCACTTTTCAAGAGCACTCGATTTCTGCAAAGATAATACATCTTTAGATGTAAAAAGAAATTAGTTGATTAAGTGGCTGCTGCTGTGGCCGAGCGGTTCTAGGCGCTTCACTTCGGACCCACTCTACTGCTAAGGTAGAGGGTTTGAAACCTGCCTCGGGCAAGGATGTGTGTGATGTCCCTAGGTTAGTTAGGTTGAAGTAGTTCTAAGTCTAGGTGACTGATGACCTCATATTTGAAGTCTCATAGTGCTTAGAACCATTTAAACCATTTTTTTTAATTCAGTGTACTCGTAGAAAGAAAGCAGTTATTCGATTTTTACAAATTTGAAGTTGATATAATTTTTATCTAGATATATAAATGGTAATTGGATGTCTCTATAGGCCACCGGGCTCAACAGCTGTTGTGGCTGAGCACCAGAAAGATAATTTAGAAAATATTTCGAGTTGATTTCCCAACCATGTTTTAGTTCTGGTTGGAGATTTTAATTTGCCGGATATAGCCTGGGAGACTCAAATGTTAATGACGGGTTTCAGGGACAAAGAATCCAGTGAAATTTTTTAAAGTGCTTTATCTGTAAACAACCTTGAGCAATTAAACAGAGAACCGAATCGTGGCGATAACATATTAAACCTTCTGATGACAAACAGGCATGAACTATTTGGAACAGTTAACGCAGAACAGGGAATCAGCGATCACAAAGCGGTTACGGCATAAATGATTTCAGCCGTAAATAGAAATATTAAAAAAGGTTGGAAGATTTCTTTGTTTAGCAAAAGTGACAAAAAGCATATTACAGAGTAGCTGACGGCTCAACACAAAAGTTTTGTGTCAAGTACAGATAGTGTTAAGGATCAGTGGACAAAGTTCAAAACCATCGTACAATATGCATTAGATGAGTATGTGCCAAGCAAGATCGTAAGAGATGGAAAAGAGCCACCGTGGTACAACAACCGAGTTAGAAAATAGCTGCGGAAGCAAAGGGAACTTCACAGCAAACATAAACATAGCCAAAGCCTTGCAGACAAACAAAAACTACTCGAAGCGAAATGTAGTGTGAGGAGGGCTATGCGAGAGGCGTTCAATGAATTCGAAAGTAATGTTCTATGTACTGACTTGGCAGAAAGTCTTAAGACATTTTGGTCTCATGTCAAAGCGGTAGGTGGAACAAAACAAAATGTCCAGACACTCTGTGACCAAAATGGTACTGAAACAGAGGATGAGAGACTAAAGGGCTAAATACTAAATGTCTTTTTCCAAAGCTGTTTCACAGAGGAAGACTGGACTGTAGTTCCTTCTCTAGATTGTCGCACAGATGACAAAATGGTAGATATCGAAATAGACGACAGAGGGATAGAGAAACAATTAAAATCGCTCAAAAGAGGAAAGGCCGCTGGACCTGATGGGATACCAGTTCGATTTTACACAGAGTACGCGAAGGAAGTTGCCCCCCTTCTTGCAGCGGTGTACCGTAGGTCTCTAGAAGAGCGTAGCGTTCCAAAGGATTGGAAAAGGGCACAGGTCATTCCCGTTTTCAAGAAGGGATGTCGAACAGATGTGCCGAACTATAGACCTATATCTCTAACGTCGATCAGTTGTAGAATTTTCGAACACGTGTTATGTTCGAATATAATGACTTTTCTGGAGACTAGAAATCTACTCTGTAGGAATCAGCATGGGTTTCGAAAAAGACGGTAGTGTGAAACCCAGCGCGCGCTATGCGTCCACGAGACTCAGAGGGCCATAGAAACGGGTTCACAGGTAGATGCCGTGTTTCTTGACTTCCGCAAGGCGTTCGATACAGTTCCCCACAGACGTTTAATGAACAAAGTAAGAGCATACGGACTATCAGACCAATTGTGTGATTGGATTGAAGAGTTCCTAGATAACAGAACGTAGCATGTCATTCTCAATGGAGAGAAGTCATCCGAAGAAGGAGTGATTTCAGGTGTGCCGTAGGGGAGTGTCATAGGACCGTTGCTGTTCACAATATACATAAATGACCTTGTGGATGACATTGGAAGTTCACTGAGGCTTTTTGCAGATGATGCTGTGATGTAACGAGAGGTTGTAACAACGGAAAATTGTACTGAAATGCAGAAGGATCTGCAGCGAATTGACGCATGGTGCAGGGATTGGCAATTGAATCTCAATGTAGACAAGTGTAATGTGCTGCGAATACATAGAAAGATAGATCCCTTATCATTTAGCTACAAAATAGCAGGTCAGCAATTGGGAGCAGTTAATTCCATAAATTATCTGGGGTTACGCATTAGGAGTGATTTAAAATGGAATGATAGTATAAAGTTGATCTTCGGTAAAGCACATGCCAGACTGAGATTCATTGGAAGAATCCTAAGGAAATGCAATCCGAAAACAAAGGAAGTGGGTTACAGTACGCTTGTTCGCCCACTGCTTGAATACTGCTCAGCAGTGTAGGATCCGTACCAGATAGGGTTGATAGAAGAGAGTGAAAAGATCCAACGGAGAGCAGCGCGCTTTGTTACAGGATCATTAAGTAATCGCGAAAGCGTTACGGAGATGATAGATAAACTACAGTGGAAGACTTTGCAGGAGAGACGCTCAGTATCTCGGTACGGGCTTTTGTTAACGTTTCGAGAACATACCTTCACCTAAGAGTCAAGCAGTATATTGCTCCCTCCTACGTATATCTCGCGAAGAGACCACGAGGATAAAAGCAGAGGGATTAGAGCCCACACAGAAGCATACCGACAATCCTTCTTTCCACGAACAATACGAGACTGGAATAGAAGGGAGAACCGATAAAGGTACTCATGGTACCCTGCACCACACACCGTCAGGTGGCTTGCGGAGTATGGATGTAGATGTAAATGTAGAAATGTAATTATCGTGTGACTAGGGCCTCCCGTCGGATAGACCGTTCATGAGGTGCAAGTATTTCGATTTGACGCCACGTCGGCGACTTGCTCGTCGGTGGGGATGAAACGATGATAAGTAGGACAACACAAAACCCTGTCCCAGAGTGGAGAAAATCTCTGACCCAGCCGGGAATCGAACCCTGATTCATATTCTGTCGCGCTGACCACTCTGCTACTGGGGCGGACTTTGTCTAGATATCTAGAACTCTTTGGGAAATACCAGGTGTATTGATACGCAGTGGGATATCATGTGTGTCACCTAATAATTCATTTCCTGCCTAGGCTGATACCACTTCCAAGGCAAAACGGAGTGTAACACATTATGTAGGATGAAAATATTTATGCCGTCGAGACTTAACCAATATTTACTGTTTTCTGCACTGATATCCGTTGCAAGTATTCGCTTTTGTATTCAGTAAATTGTTCCCGCAAATAATGTTTACCACCATTCGTACACTCACACAGAAATGATGAAAGATCGGTAGAGATGGGAGAGAGGCTGTGTGAAGTCAACACAGGACAGGGGAGACTTTTTATTTTTGTAAATTCGCGCGAAAGCTGGCAGCATTTCGCGAAATAAATTCGCTGTGAAATTTAGAGTGCGTAGAGTATTTTGCTGAATTAATTGTCCGCTACAGGTGCTGGTGCATGATACGTGCCGTCCCGGGGAGGTTTTCAACCGAATACGCGTATGCAAACAAGGCAGCAGTGGCCGGCCGGCCGGCAGCAAACAGCCCCCGTCCCAGCGGACGGCGTGCGGCGCCTGGCCGCTGTTTTCAATGGCCGCTCCCAGGAGAGCCGGCGCCGCGCGCTGTGTGCGCGCCGGACAACTACTCGCCTCGCGGCTCCCTGCTGACAATCAATTGGCGAGGAGCCCACACCGGATCGAACTGGAGAGTTGCAGTCGCCTCCTAACGACGGTCCCTCGGCAGTCACCTCTGCCTTGCACAGACATGCGTAGAACGCAACACGCTAAGAGTGTCCTCATACTGAAGATAGAATAACGATGAAAACATCAATGCGACTAATATTACATTGTGTCCCAAAGCAACGTACATGCTCGTTTAAATGCTACAGCTTCCTGAATCATACACATACGTTAATGATTTCTAGTATTACGCGTTTTCTGCGGTTGTGCGAGTAATGTTTGTTATGTTCGACTAGCTAAGGAAACGACTTGTTTTTATATAGAAAAATAGATTTTTTAATGTATTCCATAAATATTAAAAATGTTATAGCTTATGCTTGTCCAAACGATCGTTAGATGGTTCAAATGGCTCTGAGCACTATGGGACCTAACATCTGAGGTCATCAGTCCCCTATAACTTAGAACTACTTAAACCTAACTAACCTAAGGACATCACACACATCCATGCCCGAGGCAGGATTGGAACCTGCGACCGTAGCAGTCGCGCGGTTCCGTACTGCGCGCCTAGAACTGCGAGAGCACCGCGGCCGGCTCACTGAACAGTCATCGTTCCAATAATCATCTCAAAATTGCTAGTACAATCATAGTAGCCGTTACAGCCTACGAGGGGCTTTAAGTATGTAATGCAAGACTTCCTTTCCGAAAGCATGTTAGTTTTACTCATAACTCCAACACATCATATTATTTCCCACTGATTTGGCTACAGCCGGCCGCTTGAGGCCGAGCGGTTCTAGGCGCTTCAGTGCGGAACCGCGCTGCTGCTATGGTCGCAGGTTCGAATCCTACCTCGGGCACGGATGTGAGTGATGTCCTTAGGTTAGTTAGGATTACGTAGTTCTAAGTTTAGGGGACTGATGACCAAATTTGCTAAGTGCCTTAGTGCTTAGAGCCACTTGAACCTTTTTTTTATTTGCTACAAAACACTGTTTTTCAACATAATCTCCGGTTTATCCTACGGCCCTACTCCACATTACTTGGAGGGCCTATATGCCGGCGTGGTAACACTCTACTGGTCGAAGTCGGAGCCAACGCCTTGCTACATCAATAACTTAACCACCATCCAAGTACTGCTCCCAGTATCTTTCATGGAGTCGAGCTGCAAGATGTTAGATTGTGATCAGTCGGTCACCTTGAATGAGAGTGGCCGCAAATCCGAACACTGCAGGAATCACAGCTGCGTGTGCAGCCGGACCTTTTTGCGATGATTTCAGATGCCTCGGTCAACGACTCGTCATGTCTTTGTCCTCTACCAGATCTCCGTAGACATTCTGCAAGTGTCTATCAACATGCATGCATTTTTGTGGCATCGAACACGCTTACGCCGTTTCTTCAGTTAACTGAGTGTGACGTAATACACTTCAGAGTAGATTGTTGCACCATGAGGGAGGAAATCAAACGGCATAGCCCCTTCAGCGTCACAGAAGACCATCGCCATGATTTTACCGGCAGAGCGTGGCTTTCAACGTTTCCTTAGGAGGAGAGGTGTTGTGGCTCCGTTCCATGGATTGTCATTTTGTTTCCGATTCGAAGTGTCGAACAAATGTTTCATTTTCTGGGACCAGTTTGATAAGAAATTGTCACGATCAGCCTTGTAACGCGCAACCAATTTCACACACATGGTCGTGCATTGCTGTTTATGGTCTTCTCTTAGTCTGCGAAGAGTCCAGAAGGCCCACACGTTTGAGTACCCCAACTGGTAGACGAGTGTGTCAGCGCTACCAATAGAGACGTCCAGTCGAGCACCGAGACGTTAGATTGAGATCAGTCGGTCACCTTGATGGAGTGTGTACGCAAGTTCGAACACTGCAGGAATCACAGCTGCGTGTGCTGCCGGACCTTTTTCCGATGATGTCAGATGCCTGGCCAACGACTCATCATGTCTTTGTTCACTGCCAGATCTCCGTAGATATTTTCCAAGTGCCTATAAACATCTGCGTGTTTCTGCTTTTCCGCGGAAAGAAACTCAATGAAAACTCCCTACTTGGAACGCACCTCTGTTATAGAAACCATTCTGAAGGCTACGTGTAGCTCCGCCACCCACTGGAACTTCATGAAACCTTAGGGTCTGAAGCGGAAATATTCCACTATGTCCCACATCAAATTACCGATTTTTTCAACCGAAACTGGCCGAGAAAAAAACGTGTGGCAGTATTTATTGAACACCCCATGTAAAATACGTTGAACAAAATGTTCTCGTCTTTCTTGAGAATCCTTCCGCTTAATCAGCGATACAAAACGCACATGCACAGCAGTGTGCGATTTCTTCATCGGCTGATAGCCCTGACTGTGCGGTTTCAATTCCATGTGACTATCAGTAATTGTCAGCCATTGTCCTCAAAGAAACAATACGTGTGTGGTGTACTGTGGTTCAGAAACCCTGTTAAGTTTTTACCTCTCTCTCTTGCATACCTTCAAGACCCGTGGCGTAAAAATGATTGAAAATGAACAATTTCTTGAATTTAAACGGAAAAGGGAGGCTACGTTTTAATAACAGATTTGCTTCAAATTTGAACTTTTATGCGTATTGCGCAACTAGTAAGGCGTACTCTGCACCCAACTTCAAGAAAATCGCAGCAGAAGCTTTATGCATCGAATATGTGCTGGTGCATTGTTACTGTTAGGGTGTGGTAGCATCCGTCAAGTGGGTCAAAGGCACGGTAGCTCAGCGTGTTCTGTCGGAGGGCTGACTGCTCCAGGTTTTAAGAAAGTCAGAGTAAAATATTCAACAAAGGATCTAGTAGTACACCATGTAACTTCCGCAAAGACCAAATAACGACAAAAGTGTTTAGTGTTGCGGCTTGGTAATCGGTTCTTCTGCGGATCAAGGTCCGCTCATCTTTTCTCAATTACTTTTTTTTTTCAAAATGTGTCATATTTCATATATATGACATCTGAAAGATCATACATAGAAAAACAGAAGTAAATGCATGATATTTAACTGAATTTCCATTCTGTTTGGCTGTTTACTAATTTCAGTTACTACAACAAATTATTATATTTATAACTATAGGCCACTTAGCGACAAAACATATAAATTTTTCTTGAACGTGTATGAATTTCATGATTTGCGAAATCCCTTACGTCTGCAACTGGGTAAAGTATCCAGAACTACTATGCACCTGGACACTTTTTACTGCAGACGCAGGCAGGTCCCGTTCGGCTGTTAACTTGTGTAGCGGTGAGACCTTGCTAATGTAGCAAGAATCAATAGTGTACGTCCGAATTTTTTCAAAATCACAATATCAGAGTATAGTATAGAAGTTCTTCCAATTACACGTGTTTCTTTATTGTATTACCTTTCAGATATCATAAATATTAAATAATTTTATCAGTTTTCGAATAAATAATTTTTTCAAAAAACAAGCAAAGAATCTGTGGGGACTCGACCTAGTGATCTGCCGATTACGGAGCTGGAACGCAAACCAGTACACAGTCAGCATCTGGGGCTCAGTGTCGCAATACACAATACATCCTCTGCACGTAAGACCTCTCTTGCAATTTTCTCCAAAGTGCCTAAGTAGCACGTCCAACTACTTGCACATTATGTTCTTCTAATAGACTACTAAAAGCGCACAATGTTTGAAGTGAATCCGTGACGAGAACGTCGTGGTCTCCCAGTTTTACACCTGAGGTGCGAAATAGACGTAGTATGTTTGACATACAGAGAGCATAACTGTTATAAATAACTTCGTGTGACTTAAGTTATACTGTCAATCGTAGGTATGTTCTCTACCAGATGCAAGGAAGTTATGGAAGCCTTAAGACTATGTAGTGTAGAGAAACAGTTCTTGCTAATTTGCTAATCACGTACACACCTAGAAACCAAATTTCAGGAAGACTTCGAAATGCTGTCCTCGAAAAGCTTGACTTGATGGAAGTTTGGAACAGCTACTCACGAAGGTAAATAAAAAATTGATCTGAACGTGCAATATCTTGACAGCTGTTCCTGCTTTCTTAACAATATTCGTACTTGAAGGATATAATAGTTATCTCTCGTAATAACACAAGATTAAACTCTTTAATGGTGACTATGGAACTTAACAGTACACAAATAGACATCTGGAAAGATTTCAGCCCATCTGAATGCGACGCACTCATAGTGTTTCAGTGCGCAATGCTACTGCTAACAGGGTGGATAGGTTTCGCCATCTTGTCTGCAACTGCGTATTGTAATGGTACAGACAAAGAGGGCAGAGGTAGGCGAATGGGAAGTAAAACGAAAAGTTTTCGTCCAATGTATTTTATGTCTTGGCAGCTCTTACGTGCCTGTTTGTAGTTTTTGTGTCGCAATTTGAGCAATGGCAACCCGATGACGAGGGCGTTGAATTTAGAAACGCGTTGATAATATATACAAGCTTTGCTGTAAAATGTGTTGAATGCCACCAACAAGGGGAAGACCTCAGACACGACCATGATTCGGCTCAAATTTGGCAGATCGCTTGTGTAGGACATAAAATGAAAGACTATAAGAATTTTCATCTTCGTATAAGAGATCCGCAAACGCATATTTACTTAGATACCTAGGAAATAAACTACTGAGACTGCCACTTATCTATTAAGTAGGTAAGTATTTTGGAACAAATGCGCCAGTGGCGCAGCGACCAAGACACCTGGCGTGTGAACTGAGAACCTGTGTTCGATTCCCACGTACATTCTGCATCTTTTTTTAAAAATTTTATTTGTATGTTTTCCATATCGAAATTGGTAGGCGTACGAGGATTCATACACAGTAAGGAACTAAAATTTTAAGCCTCGCTTATGAAAACAATTCTGAGCAAGGCTGCTGTGAATTCGTCATGGATAACCACAGACAGCCCCCCGCGCGAAGCTTGTTTACAGCAAGGCAGGATAAATAGCGTTATTTGGAGATTTCAGAATTGAATTCTGCTTCTGGAAAACGAATGGAAATTGCGCAACCGCGCGCATGTAACAACGATTTATAGCATAATTTACTATCAACATTCGGCACCTATTTCTCAGGCGATGTTATTCATTAAAATTAATTTGCAAAAAGGAAATATTTATAAACGTAAATTTAGTAGGTTTTCCGCCGCATCATCGGAAGGTACGATATAGTTGCACGTAGACAGCAATTAGTAGACTTGGTGCTGGTAATAAATTTGCTTCGAATTTTTATATGACAAACACCATAAATTTGCTTCGAATTTTTATATGACAAACACCATCAGTGCAGTTGTTCGAAGGATAGTGGCGACATGTAACAGTGAGTGAAAGAGCTATTGTAAGGCAACCTGGATTAAAATTTTAATTCTTTGCTAATCCAAGATGTTCGAAATATTTATTTGCCTACCACATTATTATTCGTTGTTGATTACCTTAATAAGTCTTCGATTCCCACCAACATCGATACCAAAACAATACAATTAAAGCAAATGCAGAGTGCTTGTAGGAATCGAACATAGGTCCGCTACTGCCCAGCCAGATGCCTTGGTCACAAAAGTTTCTTTCCGCTATTTCTAGGAATACATGCGTTTGCTGACCCCACATATAATGATGAAAAATTCTCCAATTCCAAATTCCGCCATTTTGAACCGATGATGTCATCGTGAATTTTATAAGTAGTTTTCTGAAAACAAGTGAGGGTGAGGGACTGGGTGTTGACCCAGAGTACTTTCGAGACTTAACGTTGTACACAAGCGGCCTGTCAAATATCAACCGAATGGACTGCCCATGTCTAAGGCCTTTCCCTTGTAAGCTATAACAATAGCTGCCATATTTGTGAACATGATAAAATTATAGGATATTGGAAAGTAATGCTCGCACTGTAACTTTTCATAACTCACTGACTAATGTACACTTGATAGCACAAAAATGAATAGCGAAACACGCTGCTGCAGTCAACGTGCAGAACGGCACAGATAAAAATGACATCAACATATAATTTTCCATATTATGTAAGGGATTACTTTAAGAACACGTCTAGGAAGTAATATTAATCGAAACTGTGAGCAGAAATGCGACTGTTGATATTCTAGACCTATCCCAATACGGCACGATAGTTCTTTGGCTAACAAAATACTCTCTTATTAGTTACTTATATGCTACGCAAACATTTTACGGGAAATTATATGCAGATCGCTATGTAACTGAATTGTCAATTTACAGGTTTTTATGTATAAGTAGAAAGGTCCGATTCTTTTTTTAACTGCAATGTTTTCTTCTTTTCCTTTCTTGCCGTAACAGATACTCACTATATGGAAAACACCCCTCTACTCTGATGATGTGCTGGTAGTTTTCCACGGTAGATATGACTGTTTCTGGTAAAATGTTCGAGCAGGACGAAGGCCGAACTCTCCATATATATCGCTATCTATTTTTTTTTTTTTGCAAATAATGTCTGATTGCTTATAAGTAATCAACGTAATAAAGAAAAAGTGAATTAGTGATCTGCGGGAACATTGCTTCCTTCGAATCAGGCTTCCGTCGAATCAAGTACTGAAATTCTGTCATTTGGAGAACAGTAGACGCTAGAAAACAAACGAAATGTTTGTAAGTTTATCTCCTCGAAGATTAGTTATTTTGCGCATAAAAATATACGGTCTTGTGATATTAATCTTCCAGAATAGTTGCATTCGATTTTAGTAGAAAATTTAGGACATTTTGGAATCAGAAGACACTAGTGAAGCAAATGATGTGTCAATGTATGACTCTGAGCACTATGCGACTTAACTTCTGTGGTCATCAGTCGCCTAGAACTTAGAACTAATTAAACCGAACTAACCTAAGGACATCACACACATCCATGCCCGAATCAGGATTCGAGCCTGCGACCGTAGCGGTCGCTCGGTTCCAGACTGTAGCGCCTAGAAGTGCACGGCCACTCCGGCCGGCGGTGTCAATATAATCATGCATTCGGGACATAACTTGAAATCTAAGAAAAATTTTGAACAATCTGTCAAAAGTTTTTGAAATGATTTGTCGAAACGTAAGAGATAAATTACATGAGAGTTACGTTTTACAAACATTTGAAGGACGCACTGAATAATTCACAGCAAATAAGGTGCATCAAATATTTAGCAAATCTGTTTTATTTCGTACTTTTAGACAAATCATTTCATAAATATCTGACAGAACTTATTCTAAAAAATTTTCATAAATAACCGAGGGTCACACGAGATGGCAAGTATGATAAAATTGGCGGCAATAATTGCTATAGCTCACTCGTTTGGGATGGTTCTGATTTCACAGGTAATGAAATGTTAACAACAGTATGCAGTAACAAATTAATTGTATCGCAGTCTGTCAGAAAGGCAAAGAAAATCTGAAGCTGGTCATTGAATCTACTATAACAGCAGCGAAAATAATGAGATTTCCTGGTAATTATGTAACCGAATTCTGCCAAGGGGAGACTAATCCCACAGCCAACCAATATCTTCGTGCTTCAACTAAATTACTGAGTAACACTCAAAAGTAAATCTTGTACAGGGCCTCAAGTGAAAAACCTTAGTTTTCGAAGAATGCTGCTAATCGTGACGCATACTGTTTCTTTACATAGTTCAGCCTGTGTCTTCCTGGACTTCGTTTTGAGAATTCGTAGCTGATACATGTAATAAATGGATTCAGAACAGATTAATCCTCGGTACTGTACATATAGAACAAAGAAACTTTGGCCCATAGACACTTCCGTCTCTTAATGGTCACCGGAAAATAACTTTGTATTGCATTCATGGAAATACATCTTTGCGTAATTAGTAAATGGAAAGAATTTATCTGAATGATAACACAAAACGATATGCGTTATGATTATCTGAGACCACATACTATATTCATGAATATATTACCATGTTATACTTTAATTATTGAACAAAGTAGATTATATTCAGTTTTATGAAACACTTTTAATTATCCATGTGAAAAAATTAAAATCGTAAGCAGAGCGGTTTGTAACCGAAACGTTGAGATCCGTATGTAACATATACAATGGCTCCACAAAAATTAAAGTATTTTTCAGTGTTCAAACATGACGATAGCTGAACTCCAAAGTTTCTAAAACCGAGGCGTAGTGACATAACACCTGTATGAACACGTTTAGGTAGACTAAACTGCTTAGCTTCGTCGTCTGATCGCCGTATCCTGAAGAGGAAGGGTATTCTGGAGTATTTTATCACGTCAGACGTTATTCGAGCGTGTGGTGGAAGTATTTTGTAACATTAACTCGCAGTCTAATACGTTGAGTTGCCTGTATCGCCCCATTCGAATTACAATCCAACATAAGACTACGAAGAAATTATCCGAAAGTGACGGAAATGACGTCCAAACTGGTCCCTCACATCTTCTATCGGATACACATATGGGCATCCTGCTGGTCACGGGAGTACCTCAAAGTAATGCAGACAGATCGTAGAGTCAGTTGCAATATATGGGCGAACATTGTCCTCTTGAAAACTGACACGATGATACTATCACATGACATGTAACACATGAGAACAGTGGATGTCCATGCAATACCGTTATGCCCTATGAGTTCCCCCCATCACTATCTTGAGTACCCTGAAGTGATACTCAGTGGTTCTCCACACAATGACACCAGTAGTAACACCGTAGTACAGCTGCAAAACATTGAAGGAATGGGACATCCGTCTAGTTCGCAGCCCGACAATTGTTCTTCTGGGTGTGCAGAATCGCTATTCATCGCTGAACACACTATCCCGCCAGGCATCAGAAGTTCATGACCCTAGTGCAGCTGCTCCTAGTTACCGATCAGTGGTGCGGATGACACAAAATATCACAGGGACTCCATCACTTGCTCTCGGGTGCCGGGAGCACTTCTGAAGGGGCTACTATGTGCCTGGTGCACGATACAGCGATCCTATACAGTCCAACTTCGGACGAATCTCACATCCGAATGCCCCATAAATTTGGATATTGCACGATCCGACCAGCTGACCAAATGGAGGGCAACAATAAGACCATTTTAAAACTACATTAAATGTACTCGCAGGTGCGAAAATGAACAGGCAGCACCACTATAGAGGAATGGGACAATGAAGGTTTGTTCTGGACCGGAACTCAATTCCTTATTTCCCCCTTATCGCGAGTGCTGCCCTTACCATTTGGCTGCCCAAGTATCACTCATGGCAGAACTCAAACTTCCATATGCTGTCAGCCATGTGTCTACATCTTATACTCGTACATCCTCTAACATTCTGCGTGGTGTCTGTTTGTTCTACACTCCTGGAAATTGAAATAAGAACACCGTGAATTCATTGTCCCAGGAAGGGGAAACTTTATTGACACATTCCTGGGGTCAGATACATCACATGATCGCACTGACAGAACCACAGGCACATAGACACAGGCAACAGAGCATGCACAATGTCGGCACTAGTACAGTGTATATCCACCTTTCGCCGCAATGCAGGCTGCTATTCTCCCATGGAGACGATCGTAGAGATGCTAGATGTAGTCCTGTGGAACGGCTTGCCATGCCATTTCCACCTGGTGCCTCAGTTGGACCAGCGTTCGTGCTGGACTTGCAGACCGCGTGAGACGATGCTTCATCCAGTCCCAAACATGCTCAATGGGGGACAGATCCGGAGATCTTGCTGGCCAGGGTAGTTGACATACACCTTCTAGAGCACGTTGGGTGCACGGGATACATGCAGACGTGCATTGTCCTGTTGGAACAGCAAGTTCACTTGCCGGTCTAGGAATGGTAGAACGATGGGTTCGATGACGGGTTGGATGTACCGTGCACTATTCAGTGTCCCCTCGACGATCACCAGAGGTGTACGGCCAGTGTAGGAGATCGCTCCCCACACCATGATGCTGGGTGTTGGCCTTGTGTGCCTCGGTCGTATGCAGTCCTGATTGTGGCGCTCACCTGCACGGCGCCAAACACGCATACGACCATCATTGGCACCAAGGCAGAAGCGACTCTCATCGCTGAAGACGACACGTCTCCATTCGTCCCTCCATTCACGCCTGTCGCGACACCACTGGAGGCGGGCTGCACGATGTTGGGGCGTGAGCGGAAGACGGCCTAACGGTGTGCGGGACCGTAGCCCTGCTTCATGCAGACGGTTGCGAGTGGTCCTCGCCGATACCCCAGGAGCAACAGTGTCCCTAATTTGCTGGGAAGTGGCGGTGCGGTCCCCTACGGCACTGGGTAGGATCCTACGGTCTTGGCGTGCATCCGTGCGTCGCTGCGGTCCGGTCCCAGGTCGACGGGCACGTGCACCTTCCGCCGACCACTGGCGACAACTTCGATGTACTGTGGAGACCTCACGCCCCATGTGTTGAGCAATTCGGCGGTACGTCCACCCGGCCTCCCGCATGCCCACTATACGCCCTCGCTCAAAGTCCGTCAACTGCACATACGGTTCACGTCCACGCTGTCGCGGCATGCTACCAGTGTTAAAGACTGCGATGGAGCTCCGTATGCCACAGCAAACTGGCTGACACTGACGGCGGCGGTGCACAAATGCTGCGCAGCTAGCGCCATTCGACGGCCAACACCGCGGTTCCTGGTGTGTTCGCTGTGCCGTGCGTGTGATCATTGCTTGTACAGCCCTCTCGCAGTGTCCGGAGCAAGTATGGTGGGTCTGACACACCGGTGCCAATGTGTTCTTTTTTCCATTTCCAGGAGTGTATAAGTAACTTTACTAATAATGGTGAAGAAGGGTTTTAATCTAAGGAATATTCCGTTTTCAAAACTTTTCTGCTCGCATAACGTGTGCTTAGATATCGTATTCAGTAGCTGAATAGTGCTATTGAAATATTGAACTCCGACTGTCGAAACAGACTATGCGAACTAAGAAGACCCATACAATTACAAAATTCTCTCATTTCAAAATACAGATATTCAAACCAACTGCGTTATTTGTGACATAACCGAAACAAAGAGATCAAATTAAAGCTAATCATTTATGTGATTCTTGAGTTTCTCCCGGCATATTTGATAATCAAAATATCCACGGGTGTACTGCCGGTCTATAGTGTCCAACGGGCAAAATATTTCGGCGATCAAACATGTCGCCATCATCAGGTGAACTGACGGACTGAGCTCCTGTGAACGTGCCAGCACGGAGATCCGTACGCTATGGCTGCTCAGGGGGAACTGGGTTCAGCCGCGGCGGCGGCTGATTTAAATACCCTCCGCCCGTGGCGCGCTCCCTCCACCGTCCGTGCCCCGCGCCACAGTAGCGCGGTGGAACAAATTGCGACGGAGTCTGAGATGACGTCGGTGTGATGGCTCTGCCCGCCGTGGTCGTCACAACTATGCGTTTGCTCGATTTACTCTTGATTAACACAATCGCTGGTTCCCAAGCCTTGCTAAGATTATAGCCACTGTCACGGTTTATGAGGTCGTCATTGGTGCGAATTTCGATGGCCTCTCTAACAACGCTGTCCCAGTATCTCGACGTCTGTACCAGAATCCTCGTGCGGTTTTACTCCATAGCGTGATTTTCCGACAAAAAATGTTCAGCGACCGCCGACTTGCTCGGATACATCAGTCGAGTGTGCCTCTGGTGTTCACGGCATCGATCCTCGACGGTACGCATCGTCTGACCAATATACGACTTGCCACATTGACACAGAATCTGGTACACGCCGGCCTTCCTCAAACCGAGGTCATCTTTGGCGCTCTTAACTAGGGCATGAGTTTTATTCGGAGGACAAAACACAGTTCCGACCCGGTGTTTCTTCAGAATGCGGGCGATTTTCTCCGAGAGTGCGCCTGTGCATGGAATAAATGCAGTGCCTAGCTCCTCCCTCGTGACTTCATCCATCTCAACAGGTTGTGATGCTGTGGTTGGGTGGAGAGCACGTTGGATCTGCCACTCCAAGTACCCATTTTTTTTCGAAATACAGTTCTCAGATGTTCCAATTCCTGGGGTAGACTCTCTGTGTCAGAGATAGTGCGCGCCCTATGTACAAGAGTTTTAAGTACCCCATTCCTCTGTGAAGGGTGGTGGCGGCTGTCTGCGTGCAAATACAGATCAGTGTGTGTTGTCTTTCGATACACCACATGACCTAGGGTGCCGTCAGCCCTTCTCCTGACCAAGTCGTCAAGGATAAGTAATTTACCCTCCGTTTCAGTCTCCATAGTGAATTTGATGTTGGGGTGTATGGAGTTTAGATGTGTAAGGAAGTCAAGGAGTTTATCCATACCATGTGGCCAGATGACGAACGTGTCGTCCACGTAACGGAAAAAAAACAAGTAGGTTTCCATTCGGATGACGACAGGGCTTCCTCCTCGAAGTTCTCCATGTACAAATTCCCTACCACCGGTGAGAGTGGGCTACCCATGGCGACTCCTTCCGTTTGTTCGTAGTATTCTCCATTAAAAAGAAAATACGTGGAAGTCAAGACATGCCTAAAAAATTCAGTGGTATTCTCGTCAAACCTCTGACCAATCAACTCTAGCGACTCTCGCAGGGGTACCCTCGTAAACAAGGAAACGACGTCAAAACTCACCATGATATCTGACTCATCCAACCTGAAGCTATCAAGGCGTTTAACAAAATCCACGGAATTACGGATGTGATGAGGGCATTTACCCACATAAGGACTTAATATTCCCGTCAGGTATTTGGCCAACAAATATGTAGGTGTCCTGATGTTGCTGACAATGGGGCGTAAATCTTTGTGAACCTTCGGGAGTCCATATAGTCTAGGCGGTACCGGACCTTGGGGTAACAATTTCTTAGCGTCACCCTCCGGTAAATCTGCGTCCTTGAGAAGAACCCTCGTCTGGTTCTCCACCTTCTTTGTAGGGTCAACGCTGATCTTCCGGTAGGAATCGTCATTTAGCAGGCTCTGCATCTTGTCAGTGTAGTCCTTATGGGAGACAACAACTGTAGCATTGCCTTCGTCAGCCGGTAAGACAACAATTTCAGAGCGTTCCCTCACATCACGGATGGCCGCCCTCTGTTTACTGCTCATATTTGACTTCATCGGTTTGGATTTCGTCAACGCACGACAAGTTTCACGACGTATTTCCTCGGCTGATTCTGGTGGAAGTCGAGCCAACAGCAGTAACAATTTCTGCGACCGGAGTGAACTTGGGGGTGGGAGCGAAGTTGAGACCTTTCTGCAAAACCGAGACCGCATCATCACTCAACACCATGCCACTCAAATTGATGACAGTCTTGCACGGAACCAGCAGAGATGGTTTGTCAAGGAGACGTGAGAACTTAGCTGTTTGACGTCCCGTAGCCTTCTTATGGGCGGAATCAGCTGACACCCAGGTGACACCATCAATCCAATCCCAGGAAAAAGAAGTGAACTTAGTAGCCAGTTGCAAATGTAATTTGAGTAAATCCTGTGAGATAAACTCAAGGTTTCGGCGGGTGAATTGCACTCTCTCACGTACCAATGCGAGGCTGGCTCGTTTCTTGATTCTCTTAGCTGCTGCAGAATCGATGTGATGCATAACCTTAGCAAAATTTGGAACAACATTCTCGGAACGACATCTCTTTAGAAAGGCAAGAGTACTTAGCAACCGACATCTACGGTGGCGCAACTTTTCAAATTTCTTCATGCTGCGATACATCTCCTCCCCGTAAGGGTGTATGATGTGATTCTTGAGTTTCTCCCGGCGTATTTGATAATCAAAATATCCACGGGTGTACTGCCGCTCTGTAGTGTCCAACGGGCACAATATTTCGGCGATCAAACATGTCGCCATCATCAGGTGAACTGACGGACTGAGCTCCTGTGTTATCAGTTATCTGAGGGACAAAGATTTTCCTCACTTCATAGTTCTGACAAACTAAGATTTCACACTTGCACATGCATCGGTTGCCTTGAAAAACTCCTCCGAAAGATCTTGTCCATCAGTAGAATCAATAACTTATATTTATGAAAATGTTTTCATTTCTGTAATAAAGTATTCCTTATAAATTCTCTCGGATTCAAAAATGCCAATTCTTCTTCCCTAAAAACTCAACAGCTCCGTACTATGACTCAAATAAGAATTCCTCAGCGCTACGAAACTGACTAGCAAGCAAGCAAACGACAGATAAACTTAAACACAGGGTCAAGGATCTTATTCATTACTCTTGCAGTGCGTTCATTCATCTTTGTCCCAGTACAGCAAAGGTGAATTATTTACAGTCGTGGAAACGAACCTTACATTATCCCCTGCTCCCAGAAAAAACTAATACTGGTTGTGTTACCTGTGGTAAGGCAAGATCAGCGACATTTATGAAAAAATTAAAAAGAAGATAGTACAATAAGCTCCAGTTATAAATAACATTACAAGTGTTAAGACTTTAGGTTACAAAATGAACAAGACAATGCTCTGAATTGCATTGTACATATGAAGATTGTATTTGCTCAGTAGGGAAGCACACACACTATTTGTCGAGTTTTGGGCATTGTAGGATAAATATGGCATCTTATGAACGACGACGAAAATTTTACATAATGTTGCATACCATTAGTCTTGAGTCTTATACGGGAATAAAACTGAAGGAGAAGCGTTGCATCGCTTAGCACCAAAGAAGATACTGTTTGATGTTTCTTGTCATTAATCCTATGGCTAAGAAAGGAAATGCAACTGGCACAATACTGACAAATTTCTTGAAGCTCTGATGAAGTTATATCACTGATAGACTCACTAAGACAATGGATAGTTCAACATTCTGAAGATGACAGTAAATGTAGAATCAAATATGAGCAGGCTCAGGGAAATAATCCTCCGCTGTCAACTCATATGTACATTTGATGTCACGTAGGTATGTTCGCAGGCAGTACTATTATTTCCTTAAAGTGTATCCAAAAATCAGTTAAATCCCACGAAATTTCTTTGGTTCTTTTTACATTACATTACAAAAATCTGAACTGGACATGCAGTATTTCCTCTCTAAAAATGACCTGAGAATATCTACACTACTGGCCATTAAAATTACTACAACAAGACGAAATGCAGATGATAAACGGGTATTCATCGGACAAATATATTGTAGTAGAACTGACGTGTGATTACATTTTCACGCAATTTGGATGCATAGATTCTGAGAAAGCAGTACCCATAACCACCACCACTGGCCGTAATGACGGCCTTGATACGCCTGGGCATTGAGTCAAACACAACTTGGATGGCACGTACAGGTACAGCTGCCCATGCAGCTTCAACAAGATACCACAGTTCATCAAGAGTAGTGATTGGCATATCGTGATGAGCCAGTTGCTCAGCCACCATTGACCAGACGTTTCCAATGGGTGAGAGATCTGGAGATTGTGCTGGCCAGGGCAGCAGTCGAACATTTTCTGTAACCAGAATCGTCCGTACAGGACCTGCAACACACGGTCGTGGATTATCCTGGTGAAATGCAGGGTTACGCTGGGATCGAATGAAGGGTAGAGCCACGGGGCATAACACATCCGAAATGTAACGTCCACTGTTCAAAGTGCCATCAATGTGAACAAGAGGTGACCGAGACGTGCAGCAAATTGCACACCATACCATCACGCCGGGTGATACGCCACTATGGCGATGACGAATACACACTGCCAATGTGCATTCACCGCGATGTCGCCAAACACGAATGCGACTATCATGATGTTGTAAACAGAACCTTGATTCATCCGAAAAAATTACTTTTGGCCATTCGTGCATCCAGGTTCGTCGTTGAGTACACCATCCGCAGGCGCTCCTGTCTGTGATGCAGCGTCAAGGGTAACCGCAGCCATGGTCTCCGAGCTGATAGTCCATGCTGCTACAAACGTCGTCGAACTGTAGGTGCAGATGGTTGTTATCTTGCAAACGTCAGCATCTGTTGACTCAGGGATCGAGATGTGGCTGCACAATCCGTTACAGCCATGTGGATAAGTTACCTGTCATCTCGACTGCTAATGATACGAGGCCGTTTGGATCCAGTAAGGCGTTCCATGTTACCATCCTGAGCCCACCGATTCCATATTCTGCTAACACTCATTGGATCTCGACCAACGCGAGCAGCAATGTCGCGATACGATAAACCACCACCGCGACATGCTACAATTCGACCTTTATCAAAGTCGGAAACGTGATGGCACGCATTTCTTCTCCTTACACGAGTCATCACAACAACGTTTCACCAGGCAACGCCGGCCAACTGCTGTTTGTGATGAGAAATCGGTTGGAAACTTTCCTCATGTCAGCACGTTGTAGGTGTCTCCACAGGCGCCAAGTTTCTGTGAATGCTCTGGAAAGCTAATCATTTGCATATCACAGCACCTTCTTCCTGTCGGTTAAATTTCGCGTCTGTAGAACGTCATTTTCGTGGTGTAGCAATTTTAATGGCTAGTAGTGCATTTGAATTTACCAAAACAATACGATGCTTTCATATACAGCAAAAATATGACCTTATTCCTAGAGAATACGTGAAATGGTACAAGAGCGGTGCATGACAAAGTAAGATAAACTTTATATACAGAACATGAGTATCTGTAGATCACAACATTAAGAGCGATCACAAAACATCTACCGGTTGTTTCACAATCCATGTTATAGTCTTCTACATGTTGTCAGAGGGGACTCAGTGGACGAAGTTTTACGTGGGAACTCATGTCGGGAAACATACAACGACGCTACAGCGCTCAAAGCTATAGCCGCCGGTGACTCTAAATGTAAGTACATGCAAGGTAATTCGTTGATGATATTACACTTTCAAGGATGATGGAGATGGATAAATATGGCAATGAGGTAATTGTCCCTGGTTCGGAAACGAATGAGTCGAAAGCTGCATTCGGAAATCATTCTGAAATCTCTGGCAGTGGAATACACGTATCAATACTGTTGTTGCTATGAATGTAGGAGACGTTACTTTCAGAGGAAGTAGTAAGGGGAAAGACAAGAAAAAAATATTTAATAAACACGAGTTCTTAACTGCATACCTGTAGAGATATGAGCACTTGTTCATCCTCGCTAGTGTAAAATATATCACTTCTACTGAACCAAAGATATGCGTTTTGGAACCCATATGTGCCAGACATTTTTTATTGTTTTGGTCTATTCTACCACCTCTGAAAGTTTCCTATACTACAGTCATAGAAACAATAGTACCAGTGCACGCAATCCACTGTCAGAGGTTTTAGATTGATTTCCGAATGTAACTTTCGACTCATTCGTTTCCTATACAAGGACGCATCTATCATTGTCCGCCATCCTCGAAAGTTTGCAGCATCATCACGGAATTACCCTGTATACAGGTTGGTCCATTGATAGTGACCGGACCAAATGTCTCACGAAATAAGTATCAAACGAAAAAACTACAGAGAACGAAGCTCCTCTAGCTTGAAGGGGGAAACCAGATAGCGTCATGGTTGCCCCACTAGATGGCGGTGCCATAGGTCAAACGGATATCAACTGCACTTTTTAAAACAGGAACCCTCATTTTTTATTGCATATTCGTGTAGTACATAAGAAACATGAATGTTTTAGTTGGACCACTTGTTTCGCTTTGTGACTGATGGCGCTGTAGTAGTCACAAACGTGTAAGTACGCGGTATCACGTAACATACCGCCAGTGCGGACGGTATTTGCTACGTGATACATTACCAGTGTTCAAATTAACAGTTTATCAATTGCGCAAAAAGTCGATATCGTGTTGATGTATGGCTATTGTGATCAAAATGCCCAACGGGCGTGTGCTGTGTATGCGGCTCGGTATCCTGGACGACATCATCCAAGTGTCCAGACCGTTCGCCGGATACTTACGTTATTTAAGGAAACAGTAAGTGTTCAGCCACATATGAGACGTCAACCACGACCTACAACAAATGATGATGCCCAAGTACGTGTTTTAGCTGCTGTCGTGGCTAATCCGCACATCAGTAGGAGACAAATTGCGCGAGAATCGGGAATCAGAAACGTCGGTGTTAAGAATGCGACATCAACATCTATTGCACCCGTACCATATTTCTATGCACCAGGAATTGCATGGCGATGACTTTGAAAGTCGTGTACACCTCTGCCACTGGGCGCAAGAGAAATTACTGGACGATGACTGATTTTTTGCACGCGTTCTATTTAGTGACGAAGCGTCATTCAGCAACAGCGGTAACGTAAACCAGCATAATATGCACGACTGGGCAACGGAAAATCCACGATGGCTGCCATAAGTGGAACATCAGTGACCTTGGAGGGTTAATGTATGGTGCGGCATTATGGGAGGAAGGATAATTGGCCCTCATTATATCGATGGCAATCTAAATGGTGAAAAGTATAATGATTTCCTACGTAATGTTCTATCGATGTTACTACAGGATGTTTCACTGCATGACAGACTGGCGATATACTTCAAACATGATGGATGTCCGACGCATAGCTCGCGTGCGGTTGAAGCGGTATTGAATAGCATATTTCATGACAGGTGAATTGGTCGTCGAAGCACTATACCATGGCCCGCACGATCACCGGATCTGACGTCCTCGGATTTCTTTCTGTGGGGAAAGTTGAAGGATATTTGCTTTCGTGATGCACCGACAACGCCTGACAACATGCGTCAGCTCATTGTCAATGAACGTGCGAACATTACATAAGGCGAACTCCTCGCTACTGAGAGGAATGTTGCTACACGTATTGCCAAATGCGCTGAGGTCGACAGACATCATTTTGAGCAATTACTGCATTAATGTGGTATTTGCAGGTAATCACGCTGTAAGAGCATGCGTGTTTTAGAAATGATAAGTTCACAAAGGCACATGTATCACATTGGAACAACCGAAATAAAATGTGCAGGCGTACCTACGTTCTGTATTTCAATTTAAAATACCTACTTGTTAGCAACAGTTCGTCTAAAATTGTGAGCCATATGTTTGTGACTATTACAACGCCATCTATCACAAAGCGAAAAAAGTGATCCAACTTAAACATACATATTTATTTACACACTACACGAATATGTTATAAAAATGGGGGTTCCTATTTAAAATAAACGCAGTTGATATCCGTTTGACCTATGGCAGCGCCATCTAGCGGGCCAACCATAGCGTCACCTGGTTTCCCCCTTCAAGTTAGACAAGTTTCGTCCTTTGTAGTTTTTCGTTTGACGTTTATTTCGTGAGATATTTGGCCCGGTCACTATCAATGGACTACCCCGTATACACACATTTACAGGTGACGTGGCCCATAACTTGGACACTCTGTAATATCGCTGGATGGCGTTTCTGGACAAGGGTTCCTGGTTCCTGTGTGACACTTGATCAACTAAGTCCCTTTCACAACCTCTAAAAGTGCATAACGTGATTTGTGGGACACCCTTTCTATACACAAATAATTGTGCAATATTGTGTGCAAGGTACAATAGTAACTTTTAACAAGAATTGCAACTGACAGAACATTAGTGCTTTCTAATGGTGACAAATGGCTATGAAAATGTACAAGAAAATCTAGTATACACTTGACAATGGGTCTCATGTTGCCTTGTTACTCACTAAATGTCTCGTAATCCAGACCTGTCGACTAAGATGTGAAACATAGGAACAGTGGCAATAAAAATACATCCTTGAAAAACACACACACATAACGTAAGAGCAAAAAGATGTCTAAACCATAAATAAAGAACAAACAAACAAATGTATCAGAGTTCATGTAAAGGAAACGGGGAAAGGGAACTGTGTGCACTTCAAACTCAAATTATCAGTTAGTGGTCTGATATTTTATCCTAGTGTCAGATACTGCAGTAATATACTGATCGTTCTCTTCTGTGTGCATACATAATGAATTTATACTTTAGCCACAACGTCATACTTTTCTCATAGTACCTTGTACTCAGTTTACCTCTGAAAACATCTTATTCACATTAGAATACGCTTAATGTCAGTTTACTTGGCAAAAATCATCTTGTCAATTTATCTGCGAAAACATGACATTCAAAGTTGTTTCTGGACTTCCGTTATCACACATCACAACCACACAATATAATCATTATTCAACCTGCCTGTACTCATTTATATTTTCACATTTCAATCAACATCTCTGTTCACCCAAAGCATATATGCAGTTTTATTTGACTTTCCATTTCACACATTTTAGTACTTCCATTTCTCTGTACTCATTTCTTTCTCATTTCTAGGTGCACCAGCAATATTCTCAATTTACTGCCTTCTTGTGCATATATTTCATAATTCTCTAACAGTAAATGCTTGTTCAAAGAGAGCTCTCACAAAACTATAGGCGCGCATTGTACATATATTCAGAAATTGGACATAGGGAGGAAGGGATTTACAGAGAACGGGAGGAGGAGGAAATGTTCAGAGAGAGGGCGGAGGAAGAGATGGGTAGAGAGAGGGGGGAAGGTAATGGACGAAGCTAGGTGGAGGAAGAGATGGACCGAGAGGGAGAGGAGAATAATCACAGCGATATGTGGGAGAATGTCATGGACAGAGAGAGGGGGAGTTGGAGATGGACAGGGAGAGGTGTAGGAGCAAATGGACAGAGTGTGGGTAGGGTAGAAAGAGTGAGGGGAGAGGAGTAGATGAACAATGAAACAATGAAAGACTGAGAAGGAGGTGTACGAAGAGAGGAAGAGGGGAAGATTAACAGTGTGTGGTGGGAGGGGGAGATGGATAGAGCGAGGAGGGACTGAAAGAGTGGAAAGGAGGAGATGGATTAACAGACGACTGGAAAAAAAGACATATATTCCGGGGCAACGCTGGATACTCAGCTCGTTAGTTGATAACGCTCTAAACACGTTTAATAAAAATAGGTAGGCTAGCTTACGACTAAGACACGATAAGCCATAAATTGGCCAACTGGAAACAGTCACAATGTGAGTTATTTCTGCTCAATGATTGGTTCAGTTTCATCACTGGACTAGAATAGTGCTTTGTAACAACTTGAATAGATAACAAGCACGAACTGTACAACACGACTTCGGTTTTTTGAGACTTAGCAAAAATAATGAAACACACTGATTAATCCCTACAAGAAATAATTTCAAAACCTTTCGCTGCACTATGTTCCTTGAGCATTGGTTATACACTGAAAATGGGGTTCGCATTTACTGAATCACGGTAATTGCTGTTCTCTTGTACAGTCAAGATACATAACTTAAGTGTTGGTCTAGGTATGTTTGTATCGTCCACTTTATCAAAAATGTCGACATCTGTGTGGATTTTTAGAACCAAAATGACACATATACTTCAGAAAAGTGAGGGCTGTAACCTTCTATCGGTACGAAGTAGCTTTCAGAACATATAAAGGCTAGCGGTTAAAGTGCATCCATTAATATTTACATACATAATACTATTTACAACTCCTGCCTGAAAAAGTTACTAAAATCTGGCATATGCACATTACAATTACAAAGTGTTAACATATATGTTTCATGTATGAAACTCTTTGAAGTCACATGGTGTTCCTAAAATATTTACTATGCTACGAAAAAGATTTGCACACCAGTCTCACTTTCTGTATTTTCACACACTTTTCGGCGTGCTAGATATTCTCTACTTTACATGAGATTATTTACATACAACTGTATGTACTCTGAAATAATGAAAGTCTTTGAAATGAGTATTTGTACCAATATTGATGATACATTTGTACGTTACGTTATATGCGCTGACGTTCTTTGTATTCGATATCGAGATTGAGATTGTAAATAACTACTAAACTGAGTCCATATAATGTCTGAAGAGATTTCTCTGTATCTGCAGCAAAAAAAAAAAAAAAAAAAATTGTACAATCAACATCTTGATCCTGTGCACTTTATAGATATTTGTGTGTCAGGTATGTTGGTTGATTTGGGGGAGGGGACCAGACAGCGACGTCATCCGTCCGATCGGATTAGGGAAGGATGGGAAAGGAAGTCGGCCGTGCCCTTTGAGGGGAACTATCACAGCATTTGCCTGACGCTATTTAGGGAGATCACGGGAAGCCAAAATCAGGATGGCCGGAGGCGGGTTTGAACTGTCGTCCTCCAGAATTCGAGTCCAGTGTTGCTCGTGTGTGAGTCAGTTATGTTTATATCGCCCACGATATTATTTCGGAATGATCTACATTTTCTGATGATATACACACTGATAAATAGGTGTACAGTATTGTCTTCATAACCTATGGCATTTTCCCTATTCAATGCGTATAGTGCATTATTCTACTTTTTAATGTGAAACATAAAATAAAGAGTTGGTATTATGTCGCTTCATTGAAATACATGACAAACTACTAATATGGCCAGCTGATCTGCCTTTTCGATGTGCTATACGTAACGATTAATTTTCTTTGTATGCAGTCACCAAGGAAAAAACTATTTTTCCATAAACAGTGATAGTTTTTCGAAATTTACGTTTTGCATACTTCATATTTGGGACTATTCCAGCAAATTTTAGTTGTAATATGTGTTCATCCGGATATAACTTGTGCATTGCAACATGAGCGCTCTAGAGTCTATAAAGGGCAGTCAACTGAAAACGTAACAGATAAAAAAAACCTAAATGAACTGTTTATCATTTCTAAAGTAATCACCTTCACTGTTAATACATGTATCCCACTGTATGTCAAGACGGTCAGTGCGTTCATGGAAAAACGTTTGCCGTTGCCTACGGAACCATAATTGTAGGCAGGCATGCAAGTCTTCGTCCGAAGCAAATCTACGGCCACGAATATCTGTGTTCTGGGCCCGCCCACATATATCCTAGGAAGTTTCGTCTGCCCTGCAGAACCTTCACCGGGAAGCCCTTACATATCGTACACACAGTTCCGATCCCTGCCCATGAGCTTTTTACATTTTTGGTGTTTCGAAGAAAGATACTCGAGGACGTCGAGTTGTTTCGGACCAAGAGGTGAACGCCTGGGCTCACTCATGGTTCCGTAGGCAACCACAAAAGTTATTTCATGAAGGCACTGATCGTGTTGTCACATAATGGAATAAATTTATAAACATTTATGGTTATAACATTTAATGTAATAAACAGTTTACTTAGTTTTTCGTCTGTCTCGCTTTCATTTTACTGACCGTTATAAAGAAGCACGACTTTTGCTTTAAACCTCCACTGTAGCTTTTTCTCATACATATAATGTTTGATGATCGAATATTCTCGCTTCCTCACTTAATAATAGAACCTACTGTGCAATTCCAGCGCGTCTGAAGTACATATTTATGGTCGCTGTTCGACCTGCTAGTAGCGGCTATTACTCGAATCTGTGAAACACATATCTTTCGGTTCAGTACTTGGTGTCCAGTGCTCGGAGCTGCTTAAACAAATCTCTCGTTACGTTGAGAGACAGACAAGAACAAGAACATTTTGCTGATTTTACGTAAGAATGAATTTCAAGGTAACCACCAATCTTGCTATAACAGATGTAAGGGATACAAAAATGTGTATCGTGAGGAAGGCCTACTTACTATGTACTGGTCGACATTTTACGACACGGAGCGCATCAGCAGGAACAAATGATGACCTTCAGTTGCTTTGCAGAAAACATTAGGCAACAAATATTTTGTGTAGGCCTGGGAGAGATGAGGGGATGAGAGTGTTTTGAATGTCATTTATGTCATAGAATACTCTTAAGTTGCAGGGTTTTTAGGAAGAACAGATTTGTTCATGAAGTAAGAGGGGACATACTTGAATTTTTGATGTAATTTATTTTTGTTAACAACAATAATGTATTTAACTGTCTGCAGCTCCGTTTATTTAACACTTGAAAAAGAAAATATTACATTTTCTTCGATTGCATAAACTACGCTTTTTCAACTACATGTTTTAGCAACGATGTTTGTGTCGCCTTGTTATCTAGGAAATTGATTTCTTTCGAATTCAAATCAACATGGTGATTCATCAAAGAATATCGTATATATCTAGTTTCGCACATTACGACCTGTATTTCGACACCATACTTCGGCCCTAACTTCACAAGACTACTGCTAAATATCTACCGCCGAACGAGTTTTTAGGCGTAGCGGTATTATATTACACTAGTGCCCAAAATTAAAGCAGCAAACCACTTTTTCCCCGTCTTGAGTCTAATTCACGACATAATGAAGCAAACTGTTAACAGATGTCCGTTCGATCGTATTATACCCAGAAATAGCATTCCGGTCAACTAATAACAACGCCAACGATGACGTCAGGGCACCTATCTAACGGGGTACTGTTTGGTGGGTACTCTAAATCCCCACTCTCTGTGTAAAAAAACCCTAGACGGTGCTGTATGGCACAGTGTAGACGCCTACCAGACTCTCTGCGGTGGAGGGACATAGGGAAAATGGAATAAGGACAGTTCCAAAGTGAGGTGGCGTAATGGCTTAACTTAATGGTAATTTTGTTTTTCGGATGTGATGGCAGTTAATAGACAACGCAACTGTATTCCGAAGACCAGAGCCGGGCCGACCATGTGTGACATCAGAAAGAGAGGACCGTTATTTGGCTGTACGGGAACGGCGGTACAGCCTTAGACTACACGGCACCTCGCATCTGGCCTCGCAATATCGACTGGACGTGTTTTATCGAGGCAAACGGTATACATAAGTCTTCGGCAGATTTCCTTTTATTGCCAGAGACCCGCTATATGTGTACCTCTGACACTTCTTCACAGAAGGGAACATCTAGAGTGGAACCATAAACATGGCACCTGACGGTCGAACATTGGGCCATTATTCTTTCCGCAGAGTCGTCATTTAGTCTGGAGAGTGATTCTCGACGGATTCGCATCTGGAGAGACCTAAACATTGTTGAAGGAGCCAGATATCGAGGAGGGTCCATAAAGGAATGAGCAGGGACTATGTTTACCACTCGAACATCTCTTCATGAACTTGTGCGGTTGAATCGGCAACGTTTAACTGCTGTCAGGTAATGTGACGAGATCTTAGGACCTCATGTGGGGTTATTGTGAGGTGTTGTGGGTTCAGATTTCGTACCGATGGACGATAATGCTCGAACTCAACCGCTGGTGAAATTTTCTTTGTACTGCAAAAATTTGTTTGCATGGAGTGGAATGCCCTCTCCTCCGATTTGAATGCCGTTGAGTAAGTTTGGGATGCGCTAGAGACCCGTGTTGCGACACTTTAGCATCGCCAACCAATCACTTACGAGGAGCTCTGCAGGAAGAATGTACCTTATTGCCTCAAGATAAAGCTGATGGTACAATTTATAGGATGCTCCATCGTAGTCAGGCTTGTGCCGATATCAGATGTGGTCACACCCTTACTGAGCACATTAACCAGTTTTCAGAATGTGTCTTAATTCTTGAACCTGGCAAAAACGAAGAATACAATTAGGATATAAATACCGATCCTATCTCACATGGCTCGGTCCTAGTTGATCCCAGGCCGTCCCAAGTTATCGAGGACTGGTATTTACATCCTACTATAGTTAAAACTTTCAGGTATTTTCATTTGAAAACGCCTATTTGGCTATCAATTACTTAGAAAATTAATTAAAATGAAGTTTTTTCGAATCATGTTCACCTATTATAAATTAATTATTGTTTTCTCAGAAAAGGTGAATGTTAGAAGATAAATTTAATATTTCTTATAAAAGGTGAACATAAAAAATAGATATAAATAATTATGTAGAAAGTAACAAATGAAATAAATTCATTATCAGAAAGTGCAATAATGTTTAAAAAAGGAGCATTAGGAACTGATTTTGTTGTTGAAAATGGTTTGGTTTTATAAAAATTTTAATATCAGTAAAACATGACCCTATAAAAATATCATTTCTCTTTTAAATTTTTAATCTGTATAAATGAATAAGTCTAGTATCGATTATACAAAGCTACCAAGTGGCAAAACTAAACAAAATTCAACTAAAATTGAACTAACTAATGAACAGTTACATAGTATTGATCAATGTTTAACTGACACACAAAAACGAAAGAGGGATATTCAAGTTGTAAAAATATTATGGGATGTCTAACAAAAAAAGACATAAAGCTCTTGGGTTGATTTTTACCATTATTCTTAGCAGCATTGCCATATCTCATGGCTATTAGTTGACTTGCTAGTGGTTCAGCAGCAACTGCAAATCCAGTTATAAACAAGAAAACATTTGCTAAAGAATTATAAGAAAGAAAAATACAATTTATCAATGAAAAGGAAAAGAAGAGGATGTAGAAAAAAAATTCGAAAGTGTAATCAAAAATGTAATAATTATTTACCTAATTTTTAAATAGAAGAACTTGCTACCGAATTAAATATTAAACATTTCCTGGCGTTTTATGATTGATGAATTACCTGATAACAGAAAATAAATTATAATGTGGAATAGTCAATTTAGATATTTCTGATCATCCTGATGCTGATTAGTTTGTTATAATAAGAATAAAGATATAAAATTTGTTTCTGATTCATTTGGGGGAAATATACCAAACTAACTATTAGGGAAAAATAACATACATTAGAATATCGAGAAACTACAAAACTTTGATAAAGCAATTTGTGGTATATTGAGTCTGTTTGTTTTAAAACTGTTATTGGAGATTTTTAAATTTAATACTATTTTGAATACAATAAATGAACATTTTTGGAAACAAGCTTCAGGGTAAAGATCACATGATGAATAGTTAGATAAATTTAGAAAACATCAAAGATGAATTAGAAATAAAAATTGATTCCAAAACAGAATAACTAAATGACTTCATAAGGAATTATGTAACACTTTTAAAGCAGACTAATGGATATATCGATTTTAAAGGTAGAAAAACAGTGAATGTAAATAATCTAGTAAGTGGTTACGATGCTGTTGCTACATAATGCTTAGAAAAAGAATACATTACAAAACTTAAATATACAAATAACTTAACACAATTAGATAATTATCTCACTAAAGCACATTTTAATGAGAAAGTTACTCAAATTCAAAATGTAATTTTAGCACTATTTCAACACATGTTGAGGAAATGGAAACCATGCATACAGACTTTCAATTTGCCTTAGATAGATGTAACAAGTTTGAATTTTCTTTTCTGACAGGAGATGAACAATAGAATTAGGATCAGATGAAGATAAATCTGATAAAGTTACAGCAAACTTTGAATAAAGTTCTAAATTTGATGAAAATCATGTTGCTTATCTTGTGAATAAAACAAAAATTATCTGTAATAAAACCAACTGTGTTGGTATGAGTGTACGAGATTTATCTAAAGAACTAATATATAATTTTCACCTTAGAATAATGGCACAGAAAATAAGGAAAATATTGATTTGTGTTATCAAGGTACAGACAGTTATATCTACAAAATGAAAACTGAAGATTTTTATGACATAAAAACGACGATTGTTAAACTGATAGTAACAATTATCCTGAAGGTAATATTTAGGATATTCCACAGAAAAGGAAAGTTTTAGGAAACATGAAAAATGAATGCGATGGAAAAATAATATAAGAATTTTGTGGTTTGAGAGCATAATGTATCCTTGTGATAAAATATAGAAAAAATCCAAAGGAGTTAAGAAATGTATTGGTAAAATTGGAATAAGGTTAGAAAATTTTTAAGATTTTTGCCTAACAACAGAAAATTATACAGACCACTTCATATGATTTGAAGTAAAAAATATGACCTCTATACTATTGAGGTAAATAAGAAAGTGTTGTTTTCTCATGATGACAAAAGACATATTTTGGAAAATAAAATAGGTACATCACCATACGGACATTACAAATTATAAAAATGTAATAAAATTTTTTCTATATACAAGGAGACTAATCAAGCACCTCAACATTGCAAGTGTCTTAAAAGAGATTAAAAAACTGTATGAGTTTCAGATAAATATCTTATATAATATTATTGTATATGAATATTAAAATATTAGATTCAGAGCTTAATAATGAGTTTCAGATTATTTTACCAGATAGGTCTTATAATTTTATTACTGAAATATAAAGGAATGAAGAAACTTAAAAATAGAAATAATGAATTTCATGATCTGACACTGTGATTTTTTTTCTCTTGTTAATTTTACTTTTCCTATTAAGGTTTATGTCTTTTAAATGGACTGTACCATACAGCTATAGTAGTGCAGTAATTTTATGCACTAAAACTATTAACGAATTTTATAAAGATAAGTATTCAAAAGATGGGTATTGTAATATATGTAAAGAATCTTGAAAATGTATCAAGAAATTAAAGTTACACTGGAAATGGTAGAATTGTAGTCAAGAGTAATCTCAAAATACATTTACAAACAACCGTTCATAAAAATCTTATGGCTGTAAAGGAGAAAGAAGTAGGAAAATATTAGGAAAGGAATAGATTTGTTATATTCATCATATTTCATTTTATTTACTTACTTACAATTGTCTCTTATAGAAAATATTGAATTTATTTTCCTACATTCACCATCTGTGAGAAAAAATAATTAATTCATAATAAATGAACATGATACCAAAAAATATTCATTTCTATTAATTTTCCTGAGTAATATGCCTTCCTTAAAATGTGTGTTATAGTAGCATATAAATACTGGTCCTTGATAACTTAGGTCGTTCCTGGGATAAGTCAGGAACGAGCCAAGTGAGTTAGGGCCAGTATTTATATCCTACTAGCATATTTGTCTACCATTACGCATTTTGCAGTTGTTTACACTGTGTATCCTTTACTATCACCTGTTCACATTATTTTATGGCAAAACAAACGCAACTTTGCCAAATTCTCTTTGTTGCTTTAATTTTGCACACTAGTGTGCACACAATAACCTACTCATGAATCAATCTATCTATTAGTGAAAGCTGCATCGAAATCCCGACGGTATCTCTTATACTATCATTCACTTATAGAAATAAAAATTCAGTTGAGCACTTTATTACAGAAGCGGATGGATATACATCTGTTCCACATCTTCTCCTAAACAATTGGATGGATTTCCACTAAACTTGGTACACATATTACTTAACTTGGAAACAACTTCCGAGAGAGCAGGAACCACCTGCCTCTCAAAAGGCTGGTTTCATGTGGAAAAGAAGTGTAGCTTCCAAGACGCAAATAGCTAGAATATATTCATGCTATATTTGAGAGAGAGAGATTAAGTAATGACTTGCAAAGAGCTTCATACATAATATCCAATATGTACTAGACTTTACCTCGTCTGTCAGCCCCACAACATGTCGAAGTGAAAGGAGTTTACCGATTACTACATCTTGGCTGCTCGTGTAGTAAAAGTGCCGCAAAAGGCACGACCTTTTGATTTATTTCTTCTTGCTAGTAATACTATTATCACTGGATGTAGCTGCAAAATTATATCTCTGGACGACATACTGTTCAGGAGGTGTGACTTCATAAACATTGAGCTGAGTGAAAACGGAACTGCTGGGTGCAGTTCGCTAGAGGTACAGATGACTTATGTGTACAAATACGTGCGAAATATGATAAACATATGTGAAATCCTACCCCCATGAACCATGGAACTTGCCATTGGTGGGGAGGCTTGCGAGCCACAGTGATACAGATAGCCGTACCGTAGGTACAACCACAACGGAGGGGTATCTGTTGAGAGGCCAGACAAACGTGTGGTTCCTGAAGAGGGGCAGCAGTCTTTTCAGTAGTTGCAAGGGCAACAGTCTGGATGATTGACTGATCTGGCCTTGTAACAATAACCAAAAGGGGACTTGCTGTGCTGGTACAGCGAACGGCTGAAAGCAAGGGGAAACTACGGCCATATTTTTTCCTGAGGGCATGCAGCTTTACTGTATGATTAAATGATGATGGAATCCTCTTGAGTAAAATATTCCGGAGGTAAAATAGCCCCCCATTCGGATCTCCGCTCGGGGACTACTCAAGAGGATGTCGTTATCAGGAGAAAGAAAACTGGCGTTCTACGGATTGGAGCGTGGAATGTCAGATCCCTTAATCGGGCACGTAGGTTAGAAAATTTAAAAAGGGAAATGGATAGATTAAAGTTAGATATAGTGGGAATTAGTGAAGTTCAGTGGCAGGAGGAACAAGACTTCTGGTCAGGTGACTACAGGGTTATAAACACAAAATCAAATAGGGGTAATGCAGGAGTAGGTTTAATAATGAATAGGAAAATAGGAATGCGGGTAAGCTACTACAAACAGCATAGTGAACGCATTATTGTGGCCAAGATAGATACAAAGCCAACACCTACTACAGTAATACAAGTTTATACGCCAATTAGCTCTGCAGATGCCGAAGAAATTGAAGAAATGTATGATGAAATAACAGAAATTATTCAGATAGTGAAGGGAGACGAAAATTTAATAGTCATGGGTGACTGGAATTCAAGTGTAGGAAAAGGGAGACAAGGAAACGTAGTAGGTGAATATTGGGGCTAAGATGAGAAAGAGGAAGCCGCCTGGTAGAATTTTGCACAGAGCACAACTTAATCATAGCTAACACTTGGTTTCAGAATCATGAAAGAAGGTTGTATACATGGAAGAACCCTGGAGATACTAAAAGGTATCAGATAGATTATATAATGGTAAGACAGAGATTTAGATACCAGGTTTTAAATTGCAAGACATTTCCAGGGGCAGATGTGGACTCTGAGGACAATCTAATGGTTATGACCTGTAGATTAAAACTGAAGAAACTGCAAAAAGGTGGGAATTTAAGGAGACGGGACCTGGATATACTGAAAGAACCAGAGGTAGTACAGAGTTTCAGGGAGAGCATAAGGGAACAATTGACAAGAATGGGGGAAAGAAATACAGTAGAAGAAGAATGAGTAGCTTAGAGGGATGAAGTAGTGAAGGCAGCAGAGTATCAAGTAAGTAAAAAGACGAGGGCTAGTGGAAATTCTTGGGTAACTGAAGAAATATTGAATTTAATTGATGAAAGGAGAAAATATAAAATTGCAGTAAATGAAGCAGGCAAAAAGGAGTACAAACGTCTCAAAAATGAGATCGACTGGAAGTGCAAAATGGCTAAGCAGGAATGAATAGAGGACAAATGTAAGGATGTAGAGGCTTATCTCACTAGAGGTAAGATAGATACTGCCTACAGGAAAATGAAAGAGGCCTTTGGAGATAAGAGAACCACTTGCATGAACATCAAGAGCTCAGATGGAAACCCAGTTCTAAGCAAAGAAGGGAACGCAGAAAGGTGGAATGAGTATATAGAGTGTCTATACAAGGGCGATGTACTTGAGGACAATATTAAGGAAATGGAAGAGGATGTAGATGAAGATGAAAGCGGAGATACGACACTGCGTGAAGAGTTTGACAGAGCACTGAAAGACCTGAGTCGAAACAAGGCCCCCGGAGTAGACAACATTCTATTGAAACTACTAACGGCCTTGGGACAGCCAGTCCTGACAAAACTCTACCATCTGGTGAACAAGATGTATAAGACAGTCGAAATACCCTCAGACTCAAAGAAGAATATAATAATTCCAATCCCAAAGAAAGCAGGTGTTGACAGATGTGAAAATTACCGAACAATCAGTTTAATAAGCCACAGTTGCAAAATACTAACACGAATGCTTTACAGACGAATGGAAAAAACTAGTAGAAGCCGACCTCGGGGAAGATCAGTTTGGATTCCGTAAAAATGTTGGAACACGTGAGAATCTACTGACCTTACGACTTATCTTAGAAAAAAGATTAAGAAAAGGCAAACCTACGTTTCTAGCATTTGTAGACTTAGAGAAAGCTTTTGACAATGTTGATTGGAATACTCTATTTCAAATTCTAAAGGTGGCAGGGGTAAAATACAGGGAGTGAAAGGCTATTTACAATTTGTACAGAAACCAGATGGCAGTTAGAAGAGTCGAGAGACATGAAAGGGTAGCAGTTGTTGGGAAGGGAGTGAGACAGGGTTGTAGCCTCTCCTATATGTTATTCAATCTGTATATTAAGCAAGCAGTAAAGGAAATAAAAGAAAAATTCGGAGTAGGTATCAAAATCTATGGAGAAGAAATAAAAACTGAGGTTCGCCGATTACATTGTAATTCTGTCAGAGACAGCCAAGGACTTGGAAGAGCAGTTGAACGGAATGGACAGTGTCTTGAAAGGAGGATATAAGATGAACATCAACAAAAGCAAAACGAGCATAATGGAATGTAGTCGAATTAAGTCGGGTGATGCTGAGGGAATAAGATTAGGAAATGAGACACTTAAAGTAGTAAAGGAGTTTTGCTATTTTGGGAGCAAAATAACTGATGATGTTCGAAGTAGAGAGGATATCAAGTGTAGACTGGCAATGGCAAGGAAAGTGTTTCTGTAGAAGAGAAATTTGTTAACATCGAGTATAGATTTAAATGTCTGGAAGTCGTTTCTGAAAGTATTTATATGGAGTGTAGCCATGTATGGAAGTGAAACATGGACGATAAATAGTTTGGACAAGAAGAGAATAGAAGCTTTAGAATTGTGGTGTTACAGAAGAATGCTGAAGATTAGATGGGTAGATCACATAACTAATGAGGAGGTACTGAATAGGATTGGGGAGAAGAGATGTTTGTGGCACAACTTGACCAGAAGTAGGGATCGGTTGGTAGGACATGTTCTGAGACATCATGGGATCACCAGTTTAATATTGGAGGGGAGAGTGGAGGGTAAAAATCGTAGAGGGAGACCAAGAGAAGAATACACTAAGCAGATTCAGAAGGATGTAGGTTGCATTAGGTACTGGGAGATGAAGAAGCTTGCACAGGATAGAGTAGCATGGAGAGCGGCATCAAACCAGTCTCAGGACTGAAGACCACAACAACAACAACAACATATGTGAAATGTATGTGACACATGTGTACATGCGCAAAGTCATAGGTAAAAAGCTACGCTTAAACCAATGGACTGATCTCAACCAAACTTTGCACACTCATTACTTACTATTTGGAAAGGATTATTACGGAGGTAAGAGCTAGGGACATCCTATGGCAGTGAGGGTGATAACGTACAGACATACAGACAAACAGGGGAAGAAGTAGCTGGACACAGAAAAGGGGAGAATGAGATGGATAGAAAGAGTATAGATGGGTGGACACAAAGAAAGAAAGAGGAGAAGGACCTTGAGGGGCGGGGGCGAGGAGGAGACAGACAGCGAAGGGAAAGAGGTGGAGATGGATAGAGAGAGAGGGGAGGAAGAGGTTGACACAGAGAGGTGTAAGGAGGAAAAGGGCAGCGAGAGGAGGAGGAGGAAAAGAACAGAGAAATGTATAGATGAGGAGATGGACAGAGAGAGAGGAGAAGATGGAGAAAGAGACAAAAGCAGAGGAGAAGACAGAGGAGGGAGGAGGGAGGAGGAGATGGAGAGTGAGAGTGAGGAGGAAGATAGAGACAGGAAGAGGGGAGGACGTGATGAATAGAGAGAGGTGGAAGCAGAAGATGGCAGAGAAAGAGGTGAAGCGAAGGTGGACAGGGGAAGAGAGGGGAAGAGGAATTCGACTTACAGGAGGTAAGGAGAAGTGTGAGGGTGAAGGGGGAGATGGAATTAGAGTGGGGGAGATGGAGATGGATAGACGGATAAGGAGGAGATGGACTAATAGATGATTGGAATGAATGTATATCCGTGCAAAGCCGCCTCCTCTTGCACAGATACGGACGTACCAGGGTAAAAAAATTTATCCTGTTCTACGTCTTCCTCTATGTTCACCGATTTTCTACAAAAGGCTCTCCTTGAACTATGTCATTAACGTTTCACAGCATGGGACAAACATAGTGCGTGAGAGTATATCAAGAGTTTGAGTGAAACATAATCGTTGTCTGTATGTAAAACCAGATCTCGTTAGCAACAGTTTGCCGCGCGGCGTGGCCGCGCTGTCTAGGGCGACATGTACGGATTGTGCGACCCCTCCCGCCTGATGTTCGAGTCCTCCCTCGGGCATGGGTGTGTGTGTTGTTCTTAGCATAAGTTAGTTTATGTAGTGTGTAAGTCTAGGGACAGATGACCTTAGCAGTTTGGTCCCTTAGAAATTCACACACATTTTTGCAACAATGCTTTATGCCACTCCAAACTTCTCCTACGTTATTTTCTCATCTCAGGAAACCCTGAATCGTTTTTGGCCCGTGCTAGTACAAATTCTCATCCGTGGGACTTATTGTTTTCTCGTATTGGGAATGATATATGGGCTACAGTGCCCTAAGCTGGAATCTCTGGTAGGCAGAGCAGAAAGAGTGTACTGAAAGAAGAAAGGGGACCAACAATTTATTCGATTAGGAACTGTGATAATTAAGAATGTTCATCTATGTTGTTCTTTCTTTTACCCTTCACTGACAAGGTCTGTATGTGGACCAACAAGGAAGTCCAAATCGTTTATGATAACTGGTTGGATACAAATATGCACGAAATGAGGAAAGTTTCTTGTTGCTTGGGTGCTCACTGGATTTTACAAGTCAAGAAATAAAGATCTTACTCAGCTTTAGAGTGTAGAGAATAATCGGCCACTGTTCAATAAAATTACGTGTCACAACCGCTCCCATGCTATTCTGAGGGCATGGCGTTTTAATAATACAACAGCCTGATGAGAACAAGGTCAAGTGACAAATTCTAACCATTCAGAGAAGTTCCTGAGATGTGGGAAATTACCCCTAGGGATGCCTACATTCCAAGATGGTGCATGACAGTGGATGGACAGTTGGCCACATTTCGAGGTCGCTGTCCGTTTCGACAATACATCCCATCAAAACCTGGTACACTAAGGAATAAAGTTCTGAGTAACTTTTGACAGTGCAACGAGCTACTGCTGGAAGATGAAAGTGTGTATGGTAAGGAGGAAGAAATCAGAGCCGTGCGACTTGGAGAGAATGTTTTTAAGGAGGAACGATTAATGTTCCCTTCTATAAACCTAAGGAGTGTACACGCCTAAGCGGCATGTCAGATCTTAAACCGGCAATAAACGACGGGGCATGCTGGGAGAGCCGCTCCAGCTGATGCTACAATTTTAACCCAAGAGCTAACAGCTGCAATAACATCCAAAACGAGCTAATATCTCTTAATCAAGGACGGTCATCGCTCGGGCTGGAGTCTCTGTTCCGGACGGACCATGTATGGCCTTTGTTCATCGTCGTCCGGAGGCGCGGGAAACAGTCTCAATGGCGCGCTTGTCAGTGAAGGTGTGCCAAAACGACCGCGCATAGAATAGTACTTGCACTGCATTGCGCACAGTATTCCAATTGCTGATACCGGGCGGACGAGCCGCGCGTTCGGCATCAGGCTTTGTACGACACAGTAATCAACAGAAGCACCTCGAGGAGACGCAGCTCGGGAAAGCGGCGTAGCAAATTCTCTTGTTAAACGGACGGAAACAGAACAACGACAATGAGCGAGGGATAGGAATTCTGCAGTTGGCGCATACAACGGAAAAATGCAGCGGCCGACAACACGACCGCGGATGTTGCTTCTTCGGAACGGAACAAGAGACTGCTCGAGCGACGGTTCGGCATGCCTTGCGTCCGAAAAGCCTGGCGGTTTATGTTCTCCCTCCGGCGGAAGTGACCAGCGAGGGTGTTTGCGGGTCCGGTTTCTGGTCTACGTATCCCGTTGCCTGCTGCTACATATGAAGGCGGTGGAAGGAGTCGCCACAGTATAAACCCTAGTGATTGAACTTGATGTACATGATGTACTATCACCCGTGTAAATTTTTTTACATCTCTCGATTTAGCTCATTATTTGTTGTTAAAAATGGTTCAAATGGCTCTGAGCACTATGGGACTTAGCTTCTGTGGTCATCAGTCCCCTACAACTTAGAACTACTTAAACCTAACTAACCTAACGACATCACACATCTATGCGACCGTAGCAGTCGCGCGGTTCCGGACTCAGCGCTTTAACCGCGAGACCACCGCGTCCGGCAAAAGCCGTTCACATTGTAAGTAGTCAAAAGAGTGTGTCAATTTAAACAACATGGGCATGACAGGCCATACTACTGGGCAAACGCTACGCAGACTTTCTGGTAAGCAGAGGAATAAAATTTGCTGTGAGGCACTCATCTGTGGATGGTAGCAGTTGTCATCCTGTTGGTAGTATCCCAACGTGAAATTACCTCCAGTACTAGTCTCGGTGCTCTGTGCTTCAAAACGAAATCTTCTACAAGAATTTTTGCACTATCCAGAGCTTTTGCAGTCGGTAGAGCTTTGGTGACAGAACAGTTTGGGAGGTAATCACTGCAGACTTTTATCCCTCGATAACCAATTGAAAACTTCAGGAACCATCTAAAGAACTCGATTCCAAATCGGTGGAATGGTGCTGCTGCAGTTGTGATTGGTACCAGATACCCCAGATTTAACTGTATCACGTGCTTACACCGTATGCGTTCCCTACTGAGAGTCACATTCTCTCTATAGGTTTGGTAAAGACTGATCAAGTGAATATTATTCCTGATTCTCTCTATAGTCTTCACAAATCACAGGTGTCAGATCTTGTAGCATCATCGAAATAATTCGGGACAGCAGGCTGCAGATAAGCTGGGATGAGGAGCCATCTCTTAAGTCCCACTGGATCATAATTCGCCTTTGGGAATTTGTGGTAAGGCTTTATGGGACCAAACTGCTGATGTCATCGGTCCCTAAGCTTATGCACTATTTAATCTAACTTAACTTACGCTAAAGACAACACACACACACACACACACAGACACACAGACACACACACACACACACACACACACACACACACACACATGCCCGAGGGAGGACTCGTACTTCCGATGGGGAGAGCTGCGCGGACCGTGACAAGATGCCCCGCACCGCGCGGCTACCCCGCGCGGCATAATTTGCCTTATTCTGTGCTCCAATTAATAACTGGATTTCTCTTTTGGTTGACTCTTCCTTTTTTAAGACATCTGTGGTTTTCAGCAGTGCTGGAACTCCCCTCTGTTCAGCAGCAATGTCAATACAGCACGACTGAGATTTCTTATGTACTGCTATCTTCTGCCGAAGGATTACTAGGAAGGAAGCATTTACTTTTGTACACCGCTTTGACGTAGGACTCCTAAAGCATCAGTGCCCATCTTGTAAGTCTACAATTTCTTCAGCATAGAGAATGGTGGTTTGCTACAATGACGAATGTTTTGGAAAATAAATATGTCCGGAAATTGTTGATGGCCCATACAACTGCTAAGCATTCTGTCTCTGTTGGAGGTTCATCTCGAAGTTATCGGGTACTCTGAAAGCAAAACCAGTCATCTTTCCTGACTCTTCCTGACGAATTCGGCTGGTGGCTGTGGTTGGTAAACAAAGATCGATATACCTTTTCTTCAGTCTCCTATATTACCTCCTGAAGTGTCAGGCCGACATTCATAGTTGCGATATCTTGCTTACTCGGTACGACATCTCTTTCTATCTGGTATATGAGACAGGCGCACTCACGGTGGTCATCCACAACTGCTGTAGTGACCACATTTACTTGCTCCAATTTTTTTCTGTGGCATTTCCTCGATGCGGTGGAATTAGATGATGAATTCTTCAGTCGTTATAGTACCCCTTAACTGAAGCACGTGGTACATGTCTTCCGCAACTCCTTTCATCAAGTGTGAGATTTCGTCAGCTGCTGTCATATTTCGATTCACAGTGTGACATAGGACCAAAACATTCTGTATTAAGGACTGCGTCGTTTCACCATCACTTTAGGCCTTGTTCCTTTGTTGTCCTTCCGCTAAGTGGATCTGTTGCTATTTATCTCCAGATGATTTCTTCAGTACGTCCATGAATTTATTCCAGTTATTGAGCTTCTCTTCGCTGTTCTAAAACCATTGTTGGGATGTGTCCTCCAAGTTAAATTACACATTTTCCAAACACAGCACGTCGTTCCCCCTGTTGTGTTTGGTGTCTCGGTCACATCCTCTCACATATTTTGTTGTGTCCAGATCAGCATATCCTTAGAATACAAATGGATGGCAGATGTGCAGCTGATTTGCTGTCGGCTTGGAATCTATTGTTCTCCTGAATATACGGACCGTGGGAACGAGGTACTGCTTGTATTCCGGTTTCTGTCCGTGATGGCGACGTCGTTTACGTTGCCTATTTGGAGCACGGTGATGTAGATGTTTCGAAGTATCCAACGTCGCCTCCAAACAATGTCACATCATAATGATGTATATATCCGGAAACAGGGTCATCATTGAAATATCGCACTCAGCCCTGAAAGCAAGTTAATTACGGATATCAACTTACAGTCAAACAGAACACACGTCCTAACTGGAGAGTGCAGCTCTTGATACAAACACTGGTATTTATTGAAACATCGAATATTCTAGAATATACAAACATTACAGGCATAAAATATTTCAAGAACCTTCCAGAAATATCAAATACTAAATAACAAAAGGTTTCTGTTGGTCGAATTTGAACTTTCAATCCACAGTAGCCAGTCAGTGAAGTCACCCGTTACACAACACTGCATGTATCACAGCAGGCAGTCGTATGGCTGGCGTGTTTTTCAGTCCATGTGCCTTAACATCGATGGGTCCGTCTATACTGGCTTAGCGTGATCTTCTGGTGATACCTGTAACCCGATATAGCAACTCTGCAGACCTCTGGTAGAAAAATATCTACAGTTCCGCAGTTAATCGAATATTTACTTTATATTCGAGACGGAGGAACGTATCCGCAACTGTACTTTTGTTAAAATACTGGTAGCCACAACAAAAGCTATACGCCCTCGGCCCCTTCAGCACTTTTCTTCAGAACGGTTGTACTGGCGCTCCCTAGGGACTGGTGTTTTCATAACTATATCGTACCGTGACTGTTGGTTGATGAATTATTCCGTCGCCAATTGAAGATGTTATGGTACAAGGTATAGTTTATGACACAGAGTCACTGGGATTCTGAGCTGTGTTACTGGGTTCGCTAGCAGCTACCCACGAGGATTAAACCGATATTCATATTCCAAATGCGCTGCTTTCTCCTGTCATTCAGTTGAGGTGTCAGCCAGTTTAAGCTTAGGATCGGAATTTGTTCCATCTAACTGTTTTTCCTGTGAGATTTCCATGTTGGAGAGGATTCCGTAACCAGTTCCACATCCGTGACCCAAAATTTTCTATGCTGAATGGCACTATCTCCTCACTGTCTACCTTCTGTACGTATACTACACTTCTGTACATGAATCAAGTTACTTTATCTTATCCCTTATTTTTCCTATAGTGGACCGGCCGGTGTGGCCGTGCGGTTCTAGGCGCTTCAGTCTGGAATCGCGTGACCGCTACGGTCGCAGGTTCGAATCCTGCATCGGGCAAGGATGTGTGTGATGTCCTTAGGTTAGTTAGGTTTAAGTAGTTCTAAGTTCTAGGGGACTGATGACCACAAATGTTAAGTTCCATAGTGCCCAGAGCTATTTTTTTCCCATAGTGGCTCCTCTGCACACAATACGTTCACTGGTTTATCGTTTCCTGTGGTTACCCACAGTAGTTCCGTTGTATCTTGCAGTGCACTATCGCGTAAATTGATCTTAATGACACTGCTCACTGTGTAGATGGTTCTCCTTGCGGCAGGTATCGCCCTTACGGTAGTGTGGCACTACTGGCAATTGTCATCAGATGGAACAGTGTCCCATCGTGATCTATCATGCATCCATCTATGTCAAAATCATTACGATGTTATAGACAGAAATCTAACCCTCACTTTATGCTGTAACCATTACCTATATGCAGCGTATCATCGGGGCGACGCAATGCGAGGCTACTGGTGCACATCACCTACTTGCATTCAGACTCGTGGCAATTTACCGAAGATGCACAGGAGGCCCAAATTGAATGCAGGACTCTCGGACAATTGCTGATACGCCATGCGATGGCAGCTACTGAACGACCTAACCCAGACGGATCCTATAGGCCGGGAACTATTAGCTCCGTCTGCTGGTAGGCCAGGCACTCAGGGTGCTACAAGGCGTTTCTCAGTGAAGGCTGGTGTGTTCTTAGCCATACGTTTCACTACTGACTTACGAGGAGAGTTTTCCGCTTGAGTGCAATACACTGAATAATTTTCGCGGCTAAGTAATGAGTTTTTTACTCCTTCAATCCGGATGTGCTGTCAAAAGGGGCAGGTTACCGTCACATACTCTTCTGTATAACTGGACTCGCCAGGTTAGCCAAGGGCGCCAATGCGCTGCTTCCTGAGGCTCCTGTATAGGCGCTGGCCTCGGTTCGAATCCGCCTGGCGGATTAACGTCGAGGGTCGGTGTGGCGCCCAGCCGGGATGTGGTTTTTAGGCGGTTTTCCACATCCCATTAGGTGAATACCGGCATGGCCCGATGGGCAGCCTCAGTTTTGAAAATGTTTGCACTGTTTCTTGGCTTACGCTAGACACAGGCAGCTGGGGTACATTAATTCCGTCCCGGGGGAGGGGGGGGGGGGGGTACGTGGTGGAACAGGAAGAGCAATCGGCCACCATCCGACACTAACATCGCCAAATTCATACTAACAAAACCGATCCCTAATTGAAGTGGGACAAGGCCCAAGAAAATGATGATGAATGACTCTTCTGTTGCATTGCCACACTGTGTTACACCATGTGGCAATAAAGCCAGCCACTGACGAGGGAATGTGATGTTCCTAGCTTCTAGTTGCTTCACGAAAGCTTAGTGCAGCTACACACAGAGGTCCAGCGTGAGTTGTAATTATCGTATGGCAGCGAAACTTGGGAGATTTTGTAATGAGTTAATGTGAAACCGATCTACACTTGAAAAAAATAGTTCCAGTTCTGGCCGTCAGCTGCAAATCTTGCTCTATGAATGCAAGAAAGACATATAGAAATGTTTCCATATTTAATAGACTAGGAACGGGACGTAGGTACAAATGGTCAAACAAAGGAGAAATGTATAGTGTTGATTTTATTATTAACCGCCGCTTACACAATTTGTTCAATATGAGCACCGGAGACGTCGAAAAGACGAAGCAACCGTAAAACGACGTGATCAATATCGCTCGCAGCAATTCCAATTCAACATGAGCAACGTGTTCCCGTATACTAGCCTTTAGATCAAGTGGACACCGAAAGTAACCCTTGTAAACGCATTCTTTTAGATGTCCTGGAGCCAGAAGGTACACTGATTGAGATCAGGTGATCTTGCAGACGATGCAAGTGGAAAACCTCTGAAGGTAACACCTTCGTGGAAGGCTGCATTAAGAAGAACTTACACGAGGAGCGCGATATGAGGTGTTCCCCATCTTGCATCAAAACAGTGGTTCAACACAATTCCGCTCTTCCAAAGCAAGAATGGCATACTGAGATCTCGATAACGTGCACACGTCACGGTACACAAGACAGGCCCTCTGGCTATATTCTCTTAAAGAAGAACGGACGACGACAAATGTGCTTTACAAATTACACCACACAGTCACATAAGGCGAGTGCAGTGGCTCTTCATGCACAACACACTGTTCAACTGTACCCCACTCCTGCAGTTCTGTGTGCTCACTGAGCCACGTAATGTAAAATGTGCCTCGTCTCTCTACAGAATATTGTCTGGAAACATGTCATCAACTTCGATCCTTGCCAGAAACCGAAGAGCAAATTCCGAACTTGCCGGGGATCGTGATGTTTCAGGTGCTACACTGTCTGGATCTTATGTGGGTACCAGTGTAAAATATATGCAAGGCTTTCCATACCGTTGACCAGCGGATGGACGCTGCACGAAAGCTGGCTGTACCCGGGGCACGTGCTGCATGGTCAGTTAGAGCAACAGAAACATCGTCCGTAACTGCCACTTAGACAGGACGTCTTTCTCTTCCAGGTGCCACACCGAGTTCACCCGTACTACCGAATTTCATTATAATTTTATTCAAACCATATAATGGCAACTAGAATCTGGTGAGATTTTTCAATCGGCGATATTCTGTGAATGCAGAACTGTAATTTCTGCCGTTGCAATAGAACAGTTTCACTAACAACGCACCGTCTCTTTTCTCGATAGCCATACCGTTCACTGACGTTATCGCTTGTCAAATGACAACGTGGATGTCACACCATCGTACAAACAGTGTACAGTGCCAGATGTACCCCTGGTGTCCAGAACTGGAACAATCTTTTTGTCATAGAAAATAGGTTCCGTATTAACGCATTAACATATCTTCCAAGTTTCGTTATCATCCGATACTTACAGCTCATACTGGTCTTCCGTGAGTAGCTACTTTTTAATTATAACCACCCCGTATTACACGTCTAGTCCCGAGGGCCCACTTGCAGCTTAGGCAGCTTCAGTGTATCACTGTTGAATAAAAATTTAAAATCGAACGGTCTACCCGACGGGAGGCCCTCGTCACACGACATTTCATTTCATTTTTACTCTCTAAGAGAATGATAAGAATATAAATATGGTTACGACTTCGATTTGGTATATGAATAAACGTTTGCTGCAAAATTGGTTGCTGAAACTGTGCCTAATGGCACCAGCAGACAGTCTATGCTGTGTTTAAAAATCTGCATACTGCCCTACAAGTCTGCGTTTGTTAATTCACTCGTGTCTTCCACTCGCAGGTAACTGAATACTACAGATCACTTAAAAACAGAACATAAAACCCGACAGGCAATTATTTAGCGTATTACAAATGCTGAAAACTGTATTTGCCACATAATGAATAAATCTTCATCTCTGTCTGGAGACGAACAATGAAGATTTGTTGGACGGCAAATCGATGGCTCTTTCAGTATCTAAGAAATCGTCGCTTGCACCACAGACTGCTTGCCCGATTTTGAAATCCGCTCGAAGCCTTTGGTGGCGAGCTCTATTGGGGGTGCTGTGTTGACGTCCAGAATGAACCGGAGGGGCGCTTCGAAAGCGGAGGAGGTGTTTGTTTTCGAGGCGCTCACTTTAGTCCTATCAACTTCTCCATTGAAACGTTAAATTCGAAATGAATTAAACGAAAACAAAGGCACACAGAAGTACTTTAACATATTCACAAGTGAGGTTTCACAGTCGCTCCCTAAGCGAACTGCGCCTTCCCGACAACATGAATTATGTAGCTGGAGTGAAAGGAGAAATACTTCTGAGAGCTTCTCTACAGAGATGGATGAACCAACACACTTTTTCCTTACTGTGTAAATCACTACAAAATCTGACAGAGTTACTGAAGCAATGGTTCTCTTTTTATTTCTAAAAATATGTCTTTAGGAGATGTGACCTCAGTAGTTATCGTAATTTATGTAGAATAGGTACCTCACGTACTTTAGATGAAACAACAGGAAAAATGAAGTGCTCATAAGAACTCCAACGTTTCAGACGTTAAGAAAAAATGAAGACAAAACAGCATTCCTTCAATGCTGCGAACTGTCACGTACACATACTGTGTACGGTGGAACCCTACAGAAACAATTTTGACACCCACTGACACAACTATCTTTGGTTTGCTTCAGGGACATGCAGTAAGACAACACCTAATCGTGGTGAATGATTTTAAAAATGTTACCTATGTTCGATGGCACTAATTCATAGTCATAATAATGCTTAAATTCCAGAGACCTAATTTTCATCTCAGTTCCGTTTCTATTAGTCTCCAATAGTTTTTATCTCTTGAAGTCCTCTTGAGAACTTTCTGCGCTAACATCTGTGTTATCGGTGTTGAACGAGCAGAAATCTATGCAGTCAAGATTGTGCGAGAAGATATTGTTCATAAGATAACCGATGATGTTTTTGCATATCCAGTCTCAGCAGCATCCTTTTTTCTCCTTTCCAGTAACTTGATAAGTTAACATTTCTGTTGTTCCTATAACTCTGCCATCACTATAACGTGTTTGGCTGTACTGTTTACGTACCCTAATTGCTAAGGTCGTAGTCAAGGCTTCTTTAATACCGAATAGTAGTGTCTGATGGTATAATCTGTAATGAGCCAATGGCAAATGTTCTTCATATTCCATGTCTTTTTACGATTTCCATTTACATGATTTTCTGATGTCTTACGTTACTCACATGGATTGTCTGTCACTATTGGTAGTATGTTTCACGCACCAGTAAATAGAGAAGCTTTCATAAAATATAATAAAATTACCAGAAACGTGAAGACAAGAAGACAATGAGAAGAAAACACCACACACCATTCCACAGAAGACCTGAACGCAAAGGAGGGACAGCCTACTAGGACTCCGCCTACCCAGGGGTCGGGGTGCACCTGATGAAGCTCGGAGGTCAAGTCACCTGTGAATCCATTGTTCATCATTAAACCAGTATTTAATATAGATGTCCAGTTATGGTCTTTAAAGAACCTAAGATATTACGTAACTGCTAGTGGATTTGTTACTTTTTTAAAAATGTATTTCATACTTTTTTCGAACGCACCGAGACTAAGGTTAGTACCTTATCGTCTGATACGTCATCTTTTTCCCACTCTAATAAAGCCACACCCAGTAATAGGTCGTCGATATCAGTTTCGCGCCACAGAACATTATGAGGAAGTAAAAAGAAGCCTGGTGTCAATTTCCACACATCTGCTTGTCCTGCGTGAGAGCAATACAGAAATAATGAAGTATATAATCTTGCACACAATGCAAGACGTCCACTACCCTGTGATAAACTAATGAAAGCATTATAGCTGATCACTAGGTTGCAACAAGAAATTCGTTGCTCAAAATATCAGAACGTGGCCTTGGATTTGTTCTACTGAATATAGTGGCATATAGACTGTCATTACTCCCACTGTTGAATCAAGAGTGGAGCAGAAATAAATCTTTTATGTGGTACAGTGGTTGGAAGGAAATATGTAGCATGCTTGAACATAATTACCGATGCTGTCCAATGCAGATTGCGTGGTCGTGTCTGATCACGAACGGCGCTTGTGCAATGTCCTCAATATGATGCGAGTGGCAGTCGTTGTCGGAACAGTGCTCTGTGCAGTTGTGAGAGCATTATGTCGGAGCTAAGTGAATCCGAATTTTTGCAAATTGTTAGTGCTCGTATAGTAAGTGCTTTGTAACCAAGAGAGCCGAAGTGTGTTCTGTTAGATGCGGCACCGTATCGAAGATCTGTACCGCACATAAGGAATGCGGAAGAAGATTAGTCGCCAAGTAACAACGCGGACGGAAGCGTGTGTTGGATGATCGTGACGAAGATTGTGACTCAAAATAAGAGGACGACAGGTTAAAAAATCACTGCACAAGTGGGTGTCACACTTGTGAAAACTGTCAGTGCCGTAGCAACACGAATGGAGCTCCATAAGCAGTGAACTGGAGAAATAGCTGAAATTGCAAAACCATTCAACAGTGGAGGAAATGGCGTAACAGGAATCCATGGCGCCGAAGCTATGACACATGGACTATGCAGCAATGGAAGAAAATCGTTTTGTCTTAGGAGTGTTGTTTCACACTTTTTGTAACTTCTGGTCAACATTACGTTCCACGACTGAAACGTGTCAGAGGTTCGGTGATGATGTGGGCAGCCATATTGCGATATTCCATGGCCCCATGGTTACTCTGCAAGGTAGCATCATGTCTATCCTGTACTTCAATGTTTTTTCACCATTGTTAATACTTAGTTCCAAAACGACCGGCCACAAGTTCATCCAGCGTACATCGTCTAGAACTAGTTTTGTGGACACAAGGCTGAATTGTCTCTCCCTGGATACCACTGTTACCAGACATAAATATTGTGAGCCTTTGTGGTCTATTATGTGATTGCTATTCAGCTCTATTGCCGTTACCTTAACTTAACGCCATTTTGTGGACGAATGATATGAGGCTCCCTCGAAAACCGTACAGGACCTGTATATGTCCATTCCGAGACGCCAAGAACATGTTTTGAATACCACTGGGTTTCCTGCATCGTATTACGTACGATATGGGTAGTGTTTTAGTTGTTTTCGCGTTTCTTCCGCTCTCTGTAATTTTATAATGTAGGCAGCTTGTGCCAGGTGACTTACTTTGATTTGCATCGACTCTCAAGATAAAGATTTAGAACTTGTGCGTTTAGGTGCCAATGATTATAGCCTAAATTTCATTCAGCTACATCGTTGCACGGGTGTGGCATATTTTATCTTGTTGAATTTTTCAAGTATGAAACTACACTCCTGGAAATGGAAAAAAGAACACATTGACACCGGTGTGTCAGACCCACCATACTTGCTCCGGACACTGCGAGAGGGCTGTACAAGCAATGATCACACGCACGGCACAGCGGACACACCAGGAACCGCGGTGTTGGCCGTCGAATGGCGCTAGCTGCGCAGCATTTGTGCACCGCCGCCGTCAGTGTCAGCCAGTTTGCTGTGGCATACGGAGCTCCATCGCAGTCTTTAACACTGGTAGCATGCCGCGACAGCGTGGACGTGAACCGTATGTGCAGTTGACGGACTTTGAGCGAGGGCGTATAGTGGGCATGCGGGAGGCCGGGTGGACGTACCGCCGAATTGCTCAACACATGGGGCGTGAGGTCTCCACAGTACATCGAAGTTGTCGCCAGTGGTCGGCGGAAGGTGCACGTGCCCGTCGACCTGGGACCGGACCGCAGCGACGCACGGATGCACGCCAAGACCGTAGGATCCTACCCAGTGCAGTAGGGGACCGCACCGTCACTTCCCAGCCATTAGGGACAGTGTTGCTCCTGGGGTATCGGCGAGGACCATTCGCAACCGTCTGCATGAAGCTGGGCTACGGTCCCGCACACCGTTAGGCCGTCTTCTGCTCACGCCCCAACATCGTGCAGTCCGCCTCCAGTGGTGTCGCGACAGGCGTGAATGGAGGGACGAATGGAGACGTGTCGTCTTCAGCGATGAGAGTCGCTTCTGCCTTGGTGCCAATGATGGTCGTATGCGTGTTTGGCGCCGTGCAGGTGAGCGCCACAATCAGGACTGCATACGACCGAGGAACACAGGGCCAACACCCGGCATCATGGTGTGGGGAGCGATCTCCTACACTGGCCGTACATCTCTGGTGATCGTCGAGGGGACACTGAATAGTGCACGGTACATCCAAGCCGTCATCGAACCCATCGTTCTACCATTCCTAGACCGGCAAGGGAACTTGCTGTTTCAACAGGACAATGCACGTCCGCATGTATCCCGTGCCACCCAACGTGCTCTAGAAGGTGTAAGTCAACTACCCTGGCCAGCAAGATCTCCGTATCTGTCCCCTATTGAGCATGTTTGGGACTGGATGAAGCGTCGTCTCACGCGGTCTGCACGTCCAGCACGAACGCTGGTCCAACTGAGGCGCCAGGTGGAAATGGCATGGCAAGCCGTTCCACAGGACTACATCCAGCATCTCTACGATCGTCTCCATGGGAGAATAGGAGCCTGCATTGCTGCGAAAGGTGGATATACACTGTACTAGTGTATGCTCTGTTGCCTGTGTCTATGTGCCTGTGGTTCTGGCAGTGTGATCATGTGATGTATCTGACCCCAGGAATGTGTCAATAAAGTTTCCCCTTCCTGGGACAATGAATTCACGGTGTTCTTATTTCAATTTCCAGGAGTGTATTTTGAAACCACTCCTAGCTGAAAATGAGAAGTGTACTACTTAGAAGCATAGATTCTTTGAATGCTCCCCTGAACACATTCATGTAGTTCACTATAGTGTATCATTATCACGACTTTTGTGTAACAATTTCTTAAAGCCTCAGTGCGATGACATTTCCCGTGAATAACGCTATAAAATGCCTCAGCCAGTTAAATTTTAGAAACAAAAACGTGTTATGAAGATTGCCAAGACGTATGTGCGAACCTGAGACATGGAATTTTATAATAAGCTACTCTGTGACAGAACTGTTACGGATGCTACATCCAGTTTATCAGAAGAAGCAATACTCGTACCATGAACTTGTTACTAACCTTCCACAGCTATGGATTTTATTAGAATATACATTTTTTCACGTCTCAGACTCCTTGTGACATTTAGTAACCTGTAAAGTTCTTGTATTAGTAGTTCTCGTTCCTTTAGATACTTGTTAATTTATTTCATATCATCTTCTAAAAACAAAGTTGCTTAGTGGAACAGCGAGACAAGTAATTTTTTGAAACTGAATAAATATCACAATAAAGCTTTGTTTGGTTTTGTAATAAGCTACCACGGTGTGTTGGTCTAAATAAAGACTGGGAAAATACAAGACCAATTAATACACTTTTCCAGTCTCTGGGTAGTTTTTTGTGTTTTACTTGAAAGTATGTAAATGTGACTTATCTGTTTATAGCATCAATGGCTTCAACCATTCCGCACTCGTAATAGGATTCATGATTAATCTCAGAATAAACTAGAATATTCCTGAAACTTAGTCACAATATTATGATCTAAAAATAAGCTTAGTGTTATACTTATAAGGTTTATTGTTTACATGTCGTTGCCAGGAGTGGGGAAGAAACTTGAGAAGTCCATCTTTGTTAAGGTGCCTTTCTTCCCAGCTGTTGGTCGGAGCTCGGAAGAGTGCCAGGCTGGGCTGTCAGAAGGAAACTTTTCGCGTCTATCGGCCGCACTCTCTCAAGCACTCGACGCGGGGGAGTGGTATCGCGTAACATTCGCTTGTTAAAGCGTCGCTCCTGCCTTACGCCAAGTGCGTCTGGCTGAGTGGTCGCTTGTTTCCCCACGAGTGTTCTTGGCCCTTCGGCTAAACCTTCCGCTGTCTCTTTGTCCAGTGGAAGACGTGAGTGCTCGCGAGTCCTAAGCTATGTGTAAGGTGAAGCATTATTTTGTTTCTTTTGCTGCCGTTTACATTTGGCCGGCCACCTTGTAACTAAGTCTGGTTGTGCTTTCACAACTTTACCAAAAATGCCAAATGTGTGTGAAATCTTATGGGACTTAACTGCTAAGGTCATCAGTCTCTAAGTTTACACAATACTTAACCTAAATTATCCTAAGGACAAACACACAAACCCATGCCCGAGGGAGAACTCGAACCTCCGTCGGGAACAGCCGTCACAACTTGGAATTTCACATGTACCTAAAATTTAATTTAATTCGGTTTCTTTGTGTTTTACAGCCAACGGCCTTGCCCCAGTGGTAACGCCGGTCCCCGTAAGATCACCGAAGTTAACCGCGGTCGGGCTGGACTAAAACGTGGACGGGTAACCCTCCTGTCTGCCGAAAGGTGCTAACAAGCGAGGTGAACTCAGCCCTTGTGAGACCAAAAGAGGAGCTACTTGACTGGGAAGTAGCGTCTCCGGTGACGAAAACACAACTGCCTTGAGAGTGGTGTGCTGAGCACATGCTCCTCCGTATCCGCATCCAGTGACGCCTGTGAGTTGAGGATGACACGGCGGCCGGTTGGTACCGTTGGGCCTTCATGGCCTGTTCTGATGGAGTTAAGAGTTTGTGTTTTACAGAGTTGTAGTTTCAGATATTAGCAAACGTAAAATTAAGTTGCGCACGGATGGGTTTCAAATTAACGGTAAAGATGGGAAATGCATTAGATTTGTAGACTACCGTCAGGCTTAAAGATTGCTGGGCAGCCACTGCCCGATATCCTACTACTGGCTATTCGAAGAGGAGGACCTTAACGAAAGCTTCAAAATGCCAGCAGCCGTGCTCGTACACCTAGGTTATGTCCTAATTTTTCCTTGTACTCTACAAGACGGTGTGTTCTGCTCTCTGTTTCTACATTTGTCTTATAATCAAACATCACTGCCTATTGCACACATTCGTTTCGTGACTCACCGATGAAAGTCGTAATTCGTTTTTATTTATAAAATTACAATTCTATGTTTGTTAGACTTCTACCATGAATGTATAAAAGTGTTTCTTGTGTCCTGAGCTATGTAGCTGTCGGTACACATGGTATAGGAGTCACCTCGTTTGTAGGTCAGCAGCTCTAGTGTAGCATCTGACCTATGATAGTACATTACACATAGTCGTTATTCTATGTCGATCTGTTTTCAAATGTGCCACTGACATCTGACTTGATACAGCTGCTATTGTTGCCTGCCTCGTTAATGTTGTGTACGGAGTCATTGATAGCCTGTGTTCGTTTACGTCTTTTCTCCCATCGCAGCAAATATTCTTTATTTCATGCTCTAATTATTCTGTATTCATCGTTACGGTCGGTTCACAAGTTCTGGTCAGTAAGTGACTGTGTTATGTCGTAGCAAGTGTGTGCTAGTCTTCTTTCCTGCAGCCATCTGTTGCAATATAAAAGTGCGTGATGTTTGGTACCTCTCTCTTCATAGGCCTTCTGATCTAGGTTTAAACGCAGTATGTAAACTTTACAGCCCTTGGCGGGTGAATAAAGGAATTTTCCTGGGTGAATTACGTTTTCATACCTCTCGGCATAGGACGGTGTCATGGCTATTGTTGTTCTTCTTGTTGTGGTCTTCTGTCCGGTGACTGTTTTTATACAGCTCTTAATGCTACTTAAGGCTGTGAAAGCCCATTCATCTCTGAATAACTACAGCAACCTGTATCCTCTTGAACCTGCATACTCTTGGTCTACAATTTTTACATCCCCCCCCCCCCCCAACCACGCCGCATACACAAACACATCCCACACCCACAAGTACTAAACTGGTGAACTCTTGATGTCTCATAATGTGTCCTATCAACCGATCACTTCTTTAAGTCAAGCTGTGCCAAAATTTTGTCTTCTCCTCAGTTCTTTTCAGTACCTTCTCATTAGTTACAAGATATACCCATCTAATACTTAGCACTGTTTTCAGCACCACATTTCAAAAGTTTCTATTCTTTTCTTGCTTGAACTGTTTGTCGTCTACGTTTCACTTCCATACAAAGCTACACTCCAGAAAAATACCTTCAGGAAAGACTTACTAACATTTAAATCTATATTCGATGTTAACACATTTGTCTTCTTCAGAAACGCTATTATTGCCGTTGCCAGTCTACATCTTCTCTACTTCTGCCATCATAATTTATTTTACAGCCCAAACTGAAAAACTCTTCTATTACTTTTAGTGTAGCGTTTGCCAAACTAATATCCTCCTCAGAATCCCCAGATTTAGTCTGTGTGTCCATACATATAGATATTTGTGTGTGTGTGTGTGTTTTTGCCGTATAAGGGCGATTAACGGCAAGGTTATCACAACTCATATGAAAATTAGTAGGTCGGACGCCATTAAAATGGCTAAAAATGTCGTCGACCAAAGAAGAGTAAATATACAAAGCTACACTCACTCACTTCCAGTCTCACTCATGGTCATCCACAATAGATGCTGTCCCACGTCCTTCAAGGTAATGTAAAATCGCTGAAATGTGTTAAAACTCTAACTAAAAGACAAAGAAGTGCTAAAACAGATACACAGATATGTGTTACTTGCTGATCACTTACGAAAAACATGGATGACAGAACCACCCTGATAACACATCAAAAAATCTCCGTAAAATTTTAGGAAACTAGTCGGACACAAAACCTTGAAACCTGCTCAACATTCATATCATTGTCAATTAAAATAACGGAAAATCTGTGTGCATATGAGCTGGTGCCCTCCGGTATTAAAATAAAACACAGTTCAGTAAAATTTTGCGCAGTGTGATCCATGCGCCACACGCATAGCGTATTGGAGGGTCCTCTCTCCGGAGCGAGAATCCATGAGTCATTAGGCTGTGTCCTATGCAAAGACGAGTAAAAAGTACCTCATCTTGTCAGTGTGGCTGGAAGGAGCTACGCTATGACGTAGTTATGCACTTCACTAGACGCAGATTACTGTTTGTCAGTCACTCTTCCTCTCATCGGTGCATGATTCGGTACCTCAACAATAAAGTCATGGCATATAGGGAGATGGCACACTGAATTATCTGATGACAGCGACGTGCCTTCTTTGCTGCTCCATCTGCCATTTTGTTCCCCTTAATAGCCTTGTGCCCTGGCACCCAGCAAAAAGTCACTTCCTTCCCCACCGCCTTCGTGGGTGGAGGGCTCTGTACTACTGTATCGTCTAGCTAAAGGCGCTAGAGAGTGCAGTGCACTCAGGGAGTAGGAACAAACGAGGAATTTAGCACTCCAAGAAACGTCGTCTACTCCAGTGGCCGCAACACTGCGTGTAATTCCACATCAAAGAGAGTAAAATGAGGAGACAGTCGGCTCTTGAGGACAATATCAGGGAAAACAACAGAGAAACAACAGTTCCCCTTGTGGGGCGGCGGGTAATAATCAAATGGTCGTTATTTCATTATGTCGTTATGAAAAGACTCTTAAACTGTCCGCCTGTGCTTTCCACCTACCTTCGCCGTCTACAAGAGCCTGGAAACTACTTGTGCAGTCAGACAGAAACCGATGGAGAACTTACTAACTATAATCTGAAGTCAGAAAGTCCACATTACTCTTGTGATGACTGAATGAAAATGTCCGTATTTGCTATTTACTCAACAGGATCAGGAACTATGACTACAAATAAAAGCATGCAGTGTTAACTGATTGATATATTCTGCAAACGTTCACACGCACCAAATATAAGTGTTAGTATTGTAACTAACATCCCTATCGGAAAAAGTACTATTAACAGTTCAGCGGCTACCTCAACGGGAAGTTCTAAGTAAAATGGTCTATCGCCCTGACTTCTAATCAGCTAAAGTTAATTGCTCGCCTTAAGAGTAAAAAATTATCTCGTCACTTCCCACACTGTTTTGTCAACCTTACGGATGTGACACAAACCGCTACTTCCGTGAAATCTAAGCGACCCAGGGCGGAGTGCTGTCATCGCCAGTACACTTCCTATTTTCGCCGAAAACGTATTCACTTCTGCCCAGCTTTGACGTCATCCAAGGTCCAACGCACGCGGACATTTGACTGACGCGGACAGTTCTATATCTGGTTGCAAAGTGTGCCCTGTCACTGCCTTTCTGGCTGTATTTATAAAAAGGCGCAGGTAATCGCCAAGCGGAACATCTGCTATCAATCGCCCTAGGCAAAGGTAGCAGTATCTAAATGACCCCTTTCTCGGACGCGTATAAATTAATAGCTCTATCGTTTAACAGTTTGCAATACTATTAATTATTATATAAAAAGTTAAGTTTGCTTTAGTTACTGAAGAAGTTTTATCTCGACTGTATTTAAACTTTACCATCTAGAATTTTTAGAAAGGATCCGAGAGTAGAACATGACTTTTCTACTTCCTCATTATGATTCTTTGTAAACATTGTTATTTACAATACAGTCTTGGAACTTGGTACAGCTGTAATATTTCTTAAATGAGATCGAGTGCCGTAATTATAACTTTCTATTACAGATAAAAATTATAATCTACCATGAATGAGGACGACTTCGTTCAAAATTTTGATTTTTAGTAAATAACTTGAAAACTAATATAGGTAGGTTATTAGTATCACATATTTAATGTTTGTACATAAAACTGAGGCTACATACGAATTTTAAGCTTCCTGAGTTTAATTTTTAGCGGCTTCACTTTTTCGCAAAAACGATAATTTTAACCAAAATATCGCTCTGATCAAATTGAGACATGTAACTTTTCATAGGGACATGTAACTTTTAATAGTACATATTCTGACGAATTTCTAACTTTCTAGTTTCATTGTTCCATCCCTCTTATTTTTTTCTTAAGATCGCATATTTTGACTAACAAATTCATTTACTCATCCTGTAACTTCATAATGTTAACGTTAACATACTTAAGCATACACTGACGAAGTTTCGAAAAGTTATTTTAATTATTAATTTTACTTTTACAATATGTTGTAATTCTTTGAATATTAGGCACAGGAGCTTTATGTTGACTTGGAGCTGGTAGTGGGAACGGGGGAAGTCCCGGCACACTCGCTCGCTGTGTACCTCTTACTGTGATACAACGCTTGTTTCCCTTCACCCGGTTTAGACTCATACGTAAATATAGCCACATAGTCGTGGTGCTCTATTGAAATGTCATAAAATAAAATATTAAAAACAAATGCAGAAGTGCAGCGTTACCTGTATTGCAAATAGATCTGAATGTACTCTGCGGCACTGCAATATCCAGGGCGGTAGTCACTTTAAAATGTTAAATTAGTCTTGTGCTTGCCCCATACTAAGTGATCCGAGCACATGCTTCACGTGGTTTCCAAGTGTCTTTGTTGATCTTGGACGACTGGAGAAAAAGGCATTTCGTAACTGGACGAGCAGCAGTATGGAACGCTGGTGAATTATAGGCAAGGAGGTACTTACATGCCTGCTGAACGATAAGGAGTTGTAGCCGGATGGTCAGTTCCGGTGCACTAGTCTCAGCACAGACGCCGAGTATGGGACTGGTGCTGTAAGCTTCGGTTTCTAGAATGAGACCCTGATTGTGGATAGCACCAATGATCATCAGGTAAGAAGGCCTTGCTAATCTGTATACTGTGCATGCATAGTCCAGCCGCGATCGTGCGTAATCCGTTTAACATTCAAGCAAACGTGCTCTGTCCGGTTCCCAAGACCTGTGGCTTGGTCAATTTAAGGTGATCAGCGCCACACATTCAGTTCCTGCAGGTGCAGTAATCACAAGAGTTTGGAGAAAGAATGAGGTCCAGAAACCTCAAATAGCCTTTAAAACGTAGAGTGTTGTCCCTCATATGTACGTTCCTAAATTAAAAACACGACGAAAACGATTAAAATGAACACTCACACACGTCACTGCACAAAACTGGAAACCCGTCTATGCACCCCACTCCTTCAGTCTCTTTATGGTAGTTACAACTGACGAGTCCCAGCCGCTGTGTAGAGGAGGAACATAATATTGCTAAACTGTCAACAAATAAGAAGCAATGGAAACGCAAACGTGATTCTGTTGATGGTTATGGCAAAGGGGATCACAATTAAAACACTTCCATGGGAATCATCATGCTCCGGCTCAAAAATATTCTACAGCATATCATCAGGTCGATACCGAAAAAACTACTTAGGTAATAAGTGCTGAATGATGGTGGGAGTTGGCCACGGAAACGCCGTCGGTGGATGTGCCATAGAACACTGCATCTTCAAGTAGTGTGATATGCCTTAATGATGTGAAAGAATACTCGATTGTCTATACAATACTGTTTACATAGGAAAGCATCTTGAATAGCCGCTTGTAGTAAGGTCAAGTTATCGACAGTGGATCGAAACTTCGGAATCCACACAGAGTGTGACTAAGAAATTGCTTCGTCTGCAACATCCAGACCAGACGATGGATGACCACTCACTTCAGGGTCTTTCCTACACAGTTCGTCAAGGCGATGCTCTGGTGACTATTGGGACACGTTCAGCCCTTTTCTGGTTTGATGAGAGGTATCAAAATTGCCTCTCTCCACCACTTGGGAAATTGGTCCCTGTACCATAACGAATTATATTGTTGAATGAGGATTTAATTTGACACCGTTTTGAGATGTGGTAGGATGCTGTATCGAACCTGGCAGTGACTGGGAGGATTTCTGTGAGCCTCAAACAGTGCCGAATCCATCTCCCACGTTGAGAATGGGCAGTTGTAGGACTCCAAATTCTTCTACCTGGCCGGCCAGAGTGGCCCAGCGATTCTAGGCGCTACAGCCGGGAACCGCGGGACCGCTACGGTCGCAGGTTCGAATCCTGCCTCGGGCATGGATGTGTGTGATGTCCTTAGCTTAGTTAGGTTTAAGTAGTTCTAAGTTCTAGGGGACTGATGACCTCAGCAGTTAAGTCCCATAGTGCTCAGAGCCATTTGAACCATCTTCTACCTGAAGTGCAACTCACTCCTTTCTATGGCGACAAATTAACGATGGAATGCTGTATCCTGGTTGACAGTGGTAGTAGTCATCGCAAATTGCTCTTCTATTGTCAGTGCGATGACTCTGGCGGTTGTTTGGAGACACCCCTGCGTCAGCATCTCTGTTTTAATTAACCGACTTGATTTACTTATAATCCACCCGATGGCTTCCAAAAATTTAGTAGAACAAGTGTAGCTGCTGAAAGAGACTAGGATCGCTTCCCATGACATTTTCTTGCTTTTTGATTATGCGTTAACCCCTGGCTCTCGCTAATCGCTGTAACGTTCTCTGCCTATGGGCAGCACTTCAACCGTCACATAAAAGCACGCATTACACGGCTTTCTCAGCGACGCTCATCAATCCACTATCCTACAGGTTGTCTGCTAAGATGACGTGAAGACTTTGGGAAGGATAATTCAGCAGAATATTGGATCACTTGTATGATGTGGTCCACCCATTTGTTGATGCAGCTTCGGCGATCAAACACCGCCAGCTGACTGAACACCATGCAGTTCGTTCTGCTGACTATCTCTTTCGGAGGTCTCCTCTCAAGTATTGCTCCCTCCGACAGATGGATTCACTATAGGAAGCGGTCACTGGAGTGAAGGTCATCAGTGACTTTAGACTGAGTAGAGTCTGTGAGAATAGGAGGGCAGAAAGAGAGGTTGATGGCTGTGGACTATCTTGTACTAGCATAGAAATGAGGGGAAATGCCCGTGCTGATGATGCACACGTCCAGAGACATCATGTGGCCCTCCAAAACTCTACCCCTAGTGCTACAAGAGTGCCATTCTCCATAAAAAATTATTGGCACTGAAATCTTCTGGTAGGAGAAGTGAGAAGGGGGAGGGGTCGTTCTGTGAGATCTCTGATACATTTAGAACCGATCTCTGTCGTTGGTGATAAGTACTGAGAGTATATGGTTATCCTCTGACACACATGAAATGTAATGGCAACTGCTGGCACGTCATTAAGTGGAGTAGGGCAAAGGAATTATGTGATTTCCTGACAAACACAGCGATGTCCCTCTTCAAACTTTCGCGAGTCGGGTCACATTTGTGATGATAGTGGAACGGTACAGAAACAGATCGAAGTGGTTTCAATGAAACCTCTGCCAGGCACTTGATTATTAATTTCAGAGTGGTCATGTAGATGTTGATGCAGATGTATCACAATCACACAGAGGCGTCTGTACTTTCAAATGGGTTTCTTGTAAATACAATCGCAGGGGTCAATCCTCTGCTATTAGTTTCAGTTCTTCCACATGGGTCCAGAACCCAATGATGTTCCACTGTAGTATGTTGTTGTTGTCTTCAGTCCTGAGACTGGTTTGATGCAGCTCTCCATGCTACTCTATCCTGTGCAAGCTGCTTCATCTCCCAGTACCTACTGCAACCTACATCCTTCTGAATCTGCTTAGTGTACTCATCTCTCGGTCTCCCTCTACGATTTTTACCCTCCACGCTGCCCTCCAATGCTAAATTTGTGATCCCTTGATGCCTCAAAACATGTCCTACCAACCGATCCCTTCTTCTAGTCAAGTTGTGCCACAAGCTTCTCTTCTCCCCAATCCTATTCAATACCTCCTCATTAGTTACGTGATCTATCCACCTTATCTTCAGTATTCTTCTGTAGCACCACATTTCGAAAGCTTCTATTCTCTTCTTGTCCAAACTAGTTATCGTCCATGTTTCACTTCCATACATGGCTACACTCCAAACAAATACTTTCAGAAACGACTTCCTGATACATAAATCTATATTCGATGTTAACAAATTTCTCTTCTTCAGAAACGCTTTCCTTGCCATTGCCAGTCTACATTTTATATCCTCTCTACTTCGACCATCATCAGTTATTTTACTTCCTAAATAGCAAAACTCCTTTACTACTTTAAGTGTCTCATTTCCTAATCTAATTCCCTCAGCATCACCCGATTTAATTTGACTACATTCCATTATCCTCGTTTTGCTTTTGTTTATGTTCATCTTATATCCTCCTTTCAAGACACTGTCCATTCCGTTCAACTGCTCTTCCAAGTCCTTTGCCGTCTCTGACAGAATTACAATGTCATCGGCGAACCTCAAAGTTTTTACTTCGTCTCCATGAATTTTAATACCTACTCCGAATTTTTCTTTTGTTTCCTTTACTGCTTGCTCAATATACAGATTGAATAACATCGGGGAGAGGCTACAACCCTGTCTCACTCCTTTCCCAACCACTGCTTCCCTTTCATGCCCCTCGACTCTTATTACTGCCATCTGGTTTCTGTACAAATTATAAATAGCCTTTCGCTCCCTGTATTTTACCCCTGCCACCTTTAGAATTTGAAAGAGAGTATTCCAGTCAACATTGTCAAAAGCTTTCTCTAAGTCTACAAATGCTAGAAACGTAGGTTTGCCTTTTCTTAATCTTTCTTCTAAGATAAGTCGTAAGGTCAGTATTGCCTCACGTGTTCCAACATTTCGACGGAATCCAAACTGATCCTCCCCGAGGTCTGCATCTACCAGTTTTTCCATTCGTCTGTAAAGAATTCGCGTTAGTATTTTGCAGCCGTGGCTTATTAAACTGATAGTTCGGTAATTTTCACATCTGTCAGCACCTGCTTTCTTTGGGATTGGAATTATTATATTCTTCTTGAAGTCTGACGGTATTTCGCCAGTCTCATACATCTTGCTCACCAGCTGGTAGAGTTTTGTCATGACTGGCTCTCCCAAGGCCGTCAGTAGTTCTAATGGAATGTTGTCTACTCCGGGGGCCTTGTTTCGACTCAGGTCTTTCAGTGCTCTGTCAAACTCTTCACGCAGTATCGTATCTCCCATTTCGTCTTTATCTACATCCTCTTCTATTTCCATAATATTGTCCTCAAGTACATCGCCCTTGTATAAACCTTCTATATACTCCTTCCACCTTTCTGCCTTCCCTTCTTTGCTTAGAACTGGGCTGCCATCTGAGCTCTTGATATTCATACACGTGGTTCTCTTCTCTCCAAAGGTCTCTTTAATTTTCCTGTAGGCAGTATCTATCTTACCCCTAGTGAGATAAGCTTCTACATCCTTACATTTGTCCTCTAGCCATCCCTGTTTAGCCATTTTGCACTTCCTGTCGATCTCATTTTTGAGACGTTTGTATTCCTTTTTGCCTGCTTCATTTACTGCATTTTTATATTTTCTCCTTTCATCAATTAAATTCAATATTTCTTCTGTTACACAAGGATTTCTAGCAGCCCTCGTCTTTGTACCTACTTTATCCTCTGCTGCCTTCACTACTACATCCCTCAGAGCTACCCATTCTTCTTCTACTGTATTTCTTTCCCCTATTCCTGTCAATTGTTCCCTTATGCTCTCTTTGAAACTCTGTACAACCTCTGGTTCTTTCAGTTTATCCAGGTCCCATCTCCTTAATTTCCCACATTTTTGCAGTTTCTTCAGTTTTAATCTACAGGTCATAACCAATAGATTGTGGTCAGAGTCCACATCTGCCCCTGGAAATGTCTTACAACTTAAAACCTGGTTCCTAAATCTCTGTCTTACCATTATATAATCTATCTGATACCTTTTAGTATCTCCAGGGTTCTTCCACGTATACAACCTTCTTTCATGATTCTTAAACCAAGTGTTAGCTATGATTAAGTTGTGCTCTGTGCAAAATTCTACTAGGCGGCTTCCTCTTTCATTTCTTAGCCCCAATCCATATTCACCTACTATGTTTCCTTCTCTCCCTTTTCCTACACTTGAATTCCAGTCACCCATTACTATTAAATTTTCGTCTCCCTTCACTATCTGAATAATTTCTTTTATTTCATCGTACATTTCTTCAATTTCTTCATCATCTGCAGAGCTAGTTGGCATATAAACTTGTACTACTGTAGTAGGTGTGGGCTTCGTATCTATCTTGGCCACAATAATGCGTTCACTATGCTGTTTGTA